>NC_134486.1:338498477-338798477 GCF_040206685.1 Ascaphus truei
CTCCCCCTCTCTCTCTTCTCCCCCTCTCTCTCTTCTCCCCCCTCTCTCTCTTCTCCCCCCCTCTCTCTCTCTCTCTCCCCCCCTCTCTCTCTCTTCTCCCCCCTCTCTCTCTCTTCTCCTCCCCCCTCTCTCTCTCTCTCTTCTCCCCCCTCTCTCTCTCTCTCTTCTCCTCCCCCCTCTCTCTCTCTCTCTTCTCCTCCCCCCCTCTCTCTCTCTCCTCTCTCTCTCTCTCTTCTCTCTCTCTCTCTCTCTCTCTCTCTCTCTCTCTTCTCCTCCCTCTCTCTCTCTCTCTTCTCCTCCCTCTCTCTCTCTCTCTTCTCCTCCCTCTCTCTCTCTCTCTTCTCCTCCCTCTCTCTCTCTTCTCCTCTCTCTCTCTCTTCTCCTCCCTCTCTCTCTCTCTCTTCTCCTCCCTCTCTCTCTCTTCTCCTCCCTCTCTCTCTCTCTCTCTCTTCTCCTCCCTCTCTCTCTCTTCTCCTCCCCCTCTCTCTCTCTCTCTTCTCCTCCCCCTCTCTCTCTCTCTCTCTTCTCCTCCCCCCCCCTCTCTCTCTCTTCTCCTCCCCCCTCTCTCTCTCTCTTCTCCTCCCCCCCCTCTCTCTCTCTTCTCCCCCTCTCTCTTTACAGTAAAGCTGCTTCAGTTCCTCCCTTTTGATAGCAATGAGGTAACCTTGTCTTTGTTAAATTAACTCAAGTAAAGTTAACTGAGGTAAACATTGTAATAAATTAATATTGATCAGTGACGACTCTGTTTGCAACAATTGTCATCAGCGTTAGTTATAAATAATAGAAATGACGTAAGGTATAATTCCATATACCATTAACGCAGCAATAGTGCCAGCAATAGCATTTTCCCTCCATCTTCCCCTGCAACTACTCTCAATATGGCTGCGCGGCGTCAAATGGCGCTGCGTTGCCATGCCAACGGGAATGTCACGTGACGTAACAGCATCACGTGATGCTCGTTGCCATGACAATGAGACACCACATGATGTCACGACGTCATGCGGTGCCACGTTGTCATGGCGACTTGACGCCGCGTGACGTTACATAGCATCCCGTTGTCATGGCAACACAGTGTCATTTAAAAAAAAAAAAAATCTCCGGGTTGACCGTCAGTCGAAGGTGGCAACCCTGGTCACGCCCCCTCCCCTAATAGCCATGCCCCCCCACTCCTGCTCTAAAAATGTTGCAGGACAGCTTTCCTGGAACCAGGGTCACGAATGATGTATGAATAATTCCAGTAAGCTTAACTCATGCCTTACCTCTTCCAAAGCACAACAAGTCCTTTGTCTTTCTTAGTTTTATTGAAGGAAAATCACAGAAAGAAAGGTACTTGAAGATGTAGTGTGGGAAGAGAGTGCTTCTCTGTCTGAAGTGCAGCGTATCAAAGATAAGGCAGTGTAAAACAGAAAGGCCTTGCTGGGGCAAATAGCAGGCAGGTACTCACTCAGAGTCCAGGGTGAAAAGGAAGTGAGGGGCAAGGGCCACACTAGAAGGGAAGTGAGACTATACTAACTGTCAGCAAGGACAGGGGGTAGGAATAGCCCACTCTCAGCTAGGAGAATAGGAGATTGCAGGCAACCAACACTGACTAGGGCTGTGTAAACAACATGTAACAATAATGTTGCCTTTTCACATGCCGTTAGCTGCTGGGACAGGGAAAATAGCAGGCAGCTGAACTAGGGAGAAATGAATCCCATGAGCTGCAAAGGGAGACAGAGAATATGGAATCTGGTTCCAGGACACTCCCCGTCTGGTATCTGGAGATACCACTATATTCCTGGAATATGTGGAACATGTGTGCAGTACAACAAACATAACAATGCAAAGTTCGTGTCCACATAGCGATGTGACACTGGCCGGTATCACTGGTTTCAAAGTCCCTTGGCCAAGGTTCTTTGGCAAAGGATGCCAAGCGGATGCACCGGTCCAGGTTAGCTGGGTGCACCACAATGTCTTTTGCAAAAGTCTCTGGTCCTGTTTCTTTTCAAACTTATGGAAGAACAGTCCTTTTGTCTCTGTAGTTTCACCTACAGAGTGCATCCCCTTGTAGGTATGCCAGTCGTGGTAGCCTGTCGCTTTATTACCTGGCGTTTGGGAGAAGAAGATGGCTTTTGGCTCCTTGCGGAAGCGAATCAACACTATTGGAAGACTGGTTGTCAAGTCTGGTCTAGTGAAGAGGGCGTCGTTCAGGGAGACTCCCTGGTGCTGAGCGCTGGAGCTGAACACTACCCGGATTTGATCGGGTTCCTGAGGGTGGTAGACCCCAGATGATTGGAGGTACCAGCATTCTTCACCTTCCTTCAGTGGAGGTGCTGGCTTTGCGTGGCCGCTAAGGAATGTCTTCTGGATGAAGGCCACAAAATTATGTTTGGTCTCCGGTTTCCTTTGTAGGTCGCAGCGGAGCGAAGTGAGCCTAGAAGTGTCATATTCTTTGTTGTTTGGGAGGCGTCTTCTTGGTGAATGGAATGGTAGCGGGGTCATCCAACTGCCCGATCTGTCCTTGAAGAGCTCCATATCCATTAACTTCCGGTATTCTCCATCTTCCATCGACGGTACTTGTTTGTTACCGTCCCTTGTTGTCTGGAACGCTGTGCACCCTAAGTCATCGGTGCATTCCTCTTGCACGAGAACGTCTCCACGTATTTTGGTGATACGCCTTTGTGTCTCTGTTAACTGCCGCCAGGAGGCTGTTTTTTCCCTGGACATGACGAGGAACAGTCTCTTTTGTCCTTGTAAATCCCTTTGTGAAATGTCTCTGCGACTGTCTCTTTTTTGACGTGTGAGAGGACAGTCTTTTTGCCATTGTAGCTTCACCTGCAGGGCGCAATCTTTTGCGGCTATGCCAGCCATGGCAGCTGGCTGCTTTGCCACTTGGTATTCTGCGGAGAGGAACATCTGTACGTCTTAGCCGTGCCATTGCTCGCGGGAGGACCGTCCGATCGTTTATTGTCTTTTGGACGATCCCTTTGTCGGTCACCTTTGGGAGGTTACTTTCTTCCTTCAGTGGAGTTGACTCGTCATCCTTGGTTGTCTGAACCACTAAGCATCCTAGGCCATTGTCACATCCCCCCTGATGTGAGGATGTTTTTGTTGATCTCAGGTGTATGACCTTGTCTCTTCTCTGCACTTGGCCCTCCTGTCACTTGGAGATGGCCAAGACATGGTTCAGAGAGGGATGTGTGTCCACATTCTGTTATCACTGTTCTGCGGGCGTCAACATAATCTGGTCTGTGCCCTTTGTCGGTGCACACGTTGCCCACTATCACCCATCCTAGGTCAAGTCTTTGGGCGTATGGTGCGATATGGGGTCCGTTACGCTGTTTACGGACTTTGTGCACCCTCAAGATGTCCCTACTGAGCAGCAGCAAGATCTTGGCGCCTTGTTCTACCGGCGGGATGTAGCTGGCAATTCCTCTGAGGTGCGGGTGATGGCGTGCCACGTCTGGTGTGGGAATCTCGTCCCTGTTTGCAGCCATGTGGTTGCACTCGATGAGTGTGGGGGAGAGCTATCTTCACTCTGTTATCCACTGAACGTATGACGTAACCGCTTACTCTTCTCCCTGTTGTTTCAGTTGACCCTGCACAGGTTCTGAGGGTGTAGAGTGAGGCATTGTCTTGTGAGTTGAATACGTTGAAGAATTCCGTCTTCGCCAATGATCTGTTACTTTGATCGTCGAGGATTGCATACATCCGAATAGCCTTCTCAGGTTGTCCCTGGGGGTGCACTGCGACAAGGCATATTTTGGAGCAGGACATTTTGTTGCTTCCTTTTCCGTGAACCTCGGTGCACTGAGACGTGACAGATGTTGGCTCTCCTTTTTCCTTCCTCCCCGCCATGCTCCGCTACGGAGGATGGGTTGTTGAGTTGGTGGAGTGTCAGCGCCTTTGGATGTAGAGATGTTACGTGCTTGTCACTTTTGCACACGGCACATTTGATTTCCTCTTTACAGTTTCTGGCTAGGTGAGTCGTTGAACCGCAGCACCTGAAGCAAACTCCAAATTCTCCGAGTAACTTCTTGTGTTCCTCTAGGGACTTCATCCTGAACCCAAAGCACCTGTTAAGTGGGTGTGGCTTCTTGTGTATGGGACGTTCCCTGTTTGGGTCCCTTGGTTCCTCCTCTCCGGCGACCGACTGATCGGAAGTAGTTTGGATCGTGGGAGACACGTCCGTCCTGTGGACCGAGATGGGTGTTTGAGTGTATCCGTATCTCATCACTGGTATCTCATTCCTCAGGCTGCTTGCACTGTGTGTGGTTTGCGCACCCAAGATGAAGCGGGGATCGTTCCTTGTCCTTGCCGCTTCGCGGATGAAGCTCAAGAAGAATGAGAATGGGGGGAAGGCGACCTGCTTCTCCCTTTTGTATTTGGAGCCTTGTGAAATCCACCTTTCTTGGAGGTTGTAAGGTAGCTTCTCCAAGATGGTCTCACTCCGCGAGCCGAGTCTAGGACATTGAGACCTGTTAAGGAATGGTCTTTCCTTGCAAACTCCAGCTCTTGCAGCAGGTCCCCGAGCAGTCTTTAGCTGTGATCCTGGGAAAGCTGTCGACTCTCTTGAAGAGTGAATCTTCGACTGCTTTGGGGCTACCGTAGCACTCTTCTAGCCTTTCCCATACTAGGTCAAGACCTACTTGGGGGTGGTTCGCATTTGCTGCCCCGAGTCTCTTCGCGTGTTCCATAGACTCTTTTCCCAGCCATTTGGCTAGCAGCCTGAGTTCTTCCCTAGCTGAGACGCCCAGGCTCTTGATTGCATCCTTGAACGCAAACTTCCACATACGGTAGTTCTCGGGACGGTCGTCAAAGTTGGTAAGTCCTGTTTGCACCAGGTCACGCCGGATCATGTACTTGGCCATGTCTGTCAGGCCTGAGGCATAGGCGTGTTGGTCACGTTCCGAGGTAGTTGCTGGGAGGGTCCATGCGATCGCCTCTTTCTTGGCGTGGTCACGTGATGACTGCTGGTCAGTGTGAGGGGCTGTGTTTTCCCGTGTGGGTGTACCTGGATTGCGAGCCTGTTGTAGTGCATCCGTGTGCGCGCTGGCGTGTGGATCACTGTTGCGGCTGTGGCGGTCCCAGGTAGCGTGTACCCTTAAAGGAACAGCGTCTTCTCCACGTGAACCTAGCAAGTCTTCAGTGTCTGTGAAGTTGCTCCCGTCGTGTTGAGATGGTGCGCTGGTGTTTACTCTGAAGAGGCTCCTTATGTAGTCTTCAGTGCGTTGGATTGGGTCCTCTGAGGCTATCCGCTTCTAAGACTTCAGCTTGGGCTATGACGGCAGCGGCGTCCTCTTCTTTGCGTAGAGCTTCTAGATCCGCGTCCAATTCGGCCTTTCTACGCGCAGTGGTAGCGGCGGCATTGGCGGCGGCGGCGGTGGCAGTGGCGGCGGCATTGGCAGCGGTGGTGGCGGCACATGCAGCGGTGGCGGCGGCACTGGCGGCTTTCTGCTCCTCCTCTTCTATGCGAACTCTTTCTGCCCCTACGGCTGCCTCTCTCCGACCATATTCGGCCCTGGCACGTGCGGCCTCTGCAGTGGCTCGCGCCTTGATTGCGCTTGCGCTGGACACGTTAGATTGCGCTGATCTTGCTGACCGTGACTAGTGCCTGGTTGCGCTGGAGTGCTGTGATGCGGTCTCCAGGAGGAGCTCTTTTCTCTCGCTTTGGGCATCCGCGATGGCAGTTCGCACGCGGCTGTCACGTGTCAAGTCAATATTATGCTGTAAGTCCCTTTCTTGCAGGCTTTCGCCGGTGTTAGCCCTGGCCAAGTAAGTGACGTATGCCTCTGACAGCCCTTGGTAGCATGAGTGATCTATCTTTAATTGAGTTACTGCCTGCTCGAGCTGTTGTACAGAATTGCCAGCGCCGGCGACATTGCGTATTCCAAGTGTGGTTGTTTCCCAGTCCAACTCTAATTTAGCGCAGTGCGCTTCAATGTCAGTTTCGTATTTTTTGCGGGCCTTTTGTGTCAGTGTGACTGTCCGTTTAGGCCTTGCGTCTGCCTGCGCCTTTTGCATTTGCGCAGTGGTCTCTGTGTCTGAGTGGTTCAGCATAAGGGTGTTTGTACTCACAGGTGTCCAGTGGCTCTGACCTGTGTCCTGGCGGGTGTCCGGTAGCGTGGTCCTTGATGGCGCTAGCCGTAGGGATGTGCGCAGGGGTAGGTGAGATGGTAGCTCCTCGCTATGGAGCTGTGCAGAGCGTGAACTCAAACAGAAAAAGGCAATCAAAGTTCTGTGTAAGATGCACTGTCTGACTGCAGCGCTGCTGCCTTGAGTGTAGGTTGCAGGCTGTGTGCGGTGTAAGCTGCTGCTGTACTGCTAGAAGTAGTGAAAGCTGCTTGCTTGTCCAGTACCTGTTCCCAGAAGCTGTTACTGAAGCTACTGTGCTGAATTCCCCAACAGACGGTCTCTGTTTTACTTTCCTGGAACCAGGGTCACGAATGATGTATGAATAATTCCAGTAAGCTTAACTCATGCCTTCCCTCTTCCAAAGCACAACAAGTCCTTTGTCTTTCTTAGTTTTATTGAAGGAAAATCACGGGAAGAAAGGTACTTGTAGATGTAGTGTGGTTAGAGAGTGCTTCTCTGTCTGAAGTGCAGTGTATCAAAGATAAGGCAGTTTAAAACAGAAAGGCCTTGCTGGGGCAAATAGCAGGCAGGTACTCACTCAGAGTCCAGGGTGAAAAGGAAGTGAGGGGCAAGGTTCACACTAGAAGGGAAGTGAGACTATACTAACTGTCAGCAAGGACAGGGGGGTAGGAATAGCCCACTCTCAGCTAGGAGAATAGGAGATTGCAGGCAACCAACACTGACTAGGGCTGTGTAAACAACATGTAACAATAATATTGCCTTTTCACATGCAGCTAGCTGCTGGGACAGGGAAAATAGCAGGCAGCTGAACTAGGAAGAAACGAATCCCATGAGCTGCAAAGGGAGACAGAGAATATGGAATCTGGTTCCAAGACAACAGTGATCGCTCATGCTTGAGAGCTGGTGACATCACCGCTCTCCAAGCATGAGCAAGCTCAGCGGCAGCGTGGACTCAGCCTTAGGATCACAGGGATGCATCAGTGCTGAAAGGGAATGGTCGCAATGGCGGGTCATTACAGGCTGTTTCTCTTATGTTCTAGTTCTGCTAGCGTGGTGTGTTTTTACAATAAATTGCTTTTAAAATCCTCAATTACTGCTTTAAGGGGTCAAAGCATTCATTGAATAGATGCATGTGACAGAGTGAAGTCAACTCCTATCAGTTACGCCTGGGAGACATATGTCTGAGTGCTTCATCCAGCACTCATAAGGGTTAACTCAGGATGAAGCTAGGAAATCAGAACTCTTTAGCTGACACCTGAGAGCCAGCAAGGTAGATAAAGGATCATGTGACTGGCAGTAGCTGCCAGAGAGAGAAAGAGAGAGAAGCACACTGCTGCGTGAGCCCTTAGCCAGAGGGATTTCACCAAAGACTACTTCAACTAAAGTAAGGATTATTCATTTGTTTACTGACTGCTTAAAGTACCCTTATGGTTTGGTTCTGGTTTAGCCAGCCAACCTGCTAGATAGGTCTGCTGTGTTATTAGTCAGTTTTTCTCCCAAAGTGGAGCAGGATTTATTTTGTTAAAGGGACAGTGTACCCGCATGTTATGTTACTGTGGAGAAATAAAGCACTGAACGTTTTTATTTATCCTGAAACTATACGTGTGGACTGTTCCCTGACCTCGGCTACAGGCCGTCCTGCCACAATGCAGGAAATCCGTGTAAATAAAAAATGGAGCACAGCTGCAATGAATTATAAGGGCTGTAATACCAAACTCATTTAAAAATGATTTATTGAAAGATGTGACAACATGGATGGAGAGAAAAAAGAATATTGTAACGCGTTTCACGCATGCATCTTCCAGAGCTTCGTCAGAGAATAGGGAAATGGGTACCTGAGATACTATTTGTGAGATTTGCTCTGCAGATGTACTTTGTACAGGTGTTTGGTCCACTTGTCTTGCTTTTCAGATCTTTGTTTCGGGGGCATTTCACCGGTTGAGAAGGTAAGATACTGTTCCATACGTGAAGTACAGGATTCTAGTTGTCTATTCTTGTTGATTTGTTCACTTTCTAGTCTTTCTATCAATGGTAAAAGGTTATCTGTCGTAGCTCCCCACAGAGCTCTACTCGGTCACGTCTACATTCATCCACGCCTTACCAGAAGTCATAAGTGGTACAGGACGTGAAATAACGTTTTTTCAAATGGCCAACCATTTAAGTCACACACTAGCGTTTTTTTGATATCCTAGCGTCAAAAAAGTTAATTTAGATATTTGATTTACTTAAAGAAGCAAATAAAAATAATATATATAATTATTATAATAATAAAAATAATAATATAATAATTCAACAGTTAAGCTGTGTCAACTGTTTTCCTTCATACACTTTGAGGTATCATGAAACAGGCATTCGTTTGCCATCATAGGAACTAGATAGGTTCTTCTCTGTGCGTCGCATCAAACATGAACCCTTTCCCTGGAAAGTTTCATTGGCCAGACATAACTGGGAGGTAGCACGGAATCCGACATTTGGTCTCGGCTGTCTCGTCACAACCAAGTCTTCACCAGTGCTCGGCCGAAGAGGGACCCTCCACCGCAGCCGCTCCGCCACTGGACACTCATCCGCTGGCACCTTCACCAAGGTAAGTTTATTTATGGGTTAATTTAGCGGTTAGGGTAGAGTGTTAAGGATCGGAGTTTTAGGGTAAGGCAATAGGTTTTTAGGGCAGGGGATTTAGGGTAAGGGGTTTTATGGAAAGGGGTTAAGGTTTTTAGGGTAGGGGGTAGTATTAGTATTAGGGGTTAACATTAGGGAGTTTTAGGGTAAGGGGTAAAGTTAGGGATTTACATTGGCGGCGAAGCGGCCAGTGGAGAGAGGTCCCACGGCGAGGTGAGTAGTGATTAAATGGAGATTTGGTTGCCGCAAAATGGCCATGACGAAATGTCCTAGACCAGAGGTAGCAAAGCAGCTTAGCCTGTATCTGGCCAGTTTTTGGCTTGTTTAGTGATTATTGTAAAAAATAAATAAATAAATAAATATATATATATATATATATATATACTGTATATATATATACTGTGTATATATATATATATATATATATATATATATATATATATATATATATAATCACTGTCTCTAGGTGCTAGAACAGGGCAGCTATTGGACTTAAAGCATACATAGAGTTACTTCCCCTAGAGAAGCCAGCAGCAGCTGCAAACTAATTGAGCAGGCTGAATTCCTGATTGCACATGGTTTTTTAAAATTCAGGATGTGACTACACACTGAGAGAGACTGCTGTTCCCAGAGAAGGGGGACAGAGAAGAGTTCTCCCCAGCTGTGGAAGCTGGCACAGTCCCCTAGACCCGGTGGATGGTGGTCGCAGAGTCTGCTGGGACTGCCTGGGTCGTAATCCCAGGAAAAGGAAGGAAGGACGCGAGACCATGCTGAAGCGGGGATGTCCTGTCCTTAACATTGGACTACAGAGGAGAGATTCTCTGACCTCTCGTGGGTTTGAGCTCCCCTAGGAAGGAAGGACACGAGACCGTGCTGAAGGGGGGACGTCTGCTCCATAACCTTGGAGTAACAGCTAAGAGAAACATTATATTGCTATGTGCAGAGACTGTATATATTTAGCTACAATAGTACCTGTTTTGGGGTGGTAACCAGCATTGCTGTCCATCCAGTTAGTAAGGGATGAAGCTGCATGTGTAGTTAGTATCTTAAGAGGAGTAGGCGTTTATTTTATGTTTTGACTTTAAGGGGCGGTGGGCCTGTTAGTGTATTATTTATCCTTGTAAATAAACCTCATATAGAGAAATACTACGTTTCCTGCCTTAACTGTGGGACATAAGATCCTACGCTGTGACGGAGACATCACAATAAATATATATATATATATATATATATATATATAAAAAACAGAAGGAAAAAAGCTGCGCCTTACAGGAACATATAAACTATGTATGTCTATGTAAAAATATATCTATTGTATAACCTAATGATCTAAGCAATAATGTATAGGTATACAGACCTATAACCATAAGATAGGCCCATTACAAACATAAAACATGTACACATGGAAAAAAAGCAATTGAAAGGATAAACCAGTCCTCAGATAGTTCCGATGATAAATATGGGTGCTGGTATGTAGGGTCTCCGGCAGCTCTCAATGTGGATCTACCACGTCCACAGGATATCTAAAAAGGAAAAGAGAGGAGAGAGCGCACGCCCATAGCGTATAAAAGTATATTTAATGAAGGGGAGGGGGGAGGGAGGGGTAAAAAACGCACTTACAAGAAGTACAATAAAATCAAGCATATGTGATAATAATCACCACCATCCGGTCTAACTGCAAGCTCTTGGGGCAGTCCCAGGCTCCGTTGGTGAAGGAGCAGCGTCTCAGCAGATTCCAGGACTGATGTAGGTCATCCGGTCAAAATGCAGACTTTGGGGGCATTCCCAGGCTCCGTTGGCAAATGAGCAGCGTACCAGCAGTGTCCCAGGGCTGGTGTGCTGTAAATAGTCCCAGACAAAAGTTCTGTATGGATAGTGCCTGCAGCACTAGCGCTAGGATCAATCCGCTCCTGCGCTGGATATAGACTTGAATGTCAGTGCGTCTGACGTCACGACGCTCCCTGACGCGTTTCGTCAGTCTCGGCTAACTTTTTCAAAGGGATAACGTGAGGGGGGGAGGTCCGGTTTTATATACACACTCCAATAAAGGTAATTGTTGAAAAAACACCCCTACTCAGCTGCAATCATTATCCGTGCTACCAACACTATAGAATACATAATTACATTTAATGCAGATATTTACCCTGAAAGAATTTGGAGGAGATGATAAATTTAACATATACATACAATACAATGTCTATCATATTGCTAAATATACATTTACAATTAACACACAGTTAGACATATATTTGATATAAAATAGTTAATAGTAACCAATTATAAAACAACAATATAAAACAGCATCGTTCTCTAGGGTTCAAACCAAAATTGAAAATACTAGTCTTGTATGTGGATCAAACCCCATCAATATTAACTATGGGATACATTGCAATAACTCAGCATTGTGAAATGATAATACATATCTAGATCCCACCTGTAGATAGAGGGATGATCACACATAAGCCAGTTTGGAGTATAATACTTAGATATTGATGATAGAAAAAGAGATCATATGACAGAGCTGTCCAGAGGAAGAAGAAAAACAGAGGAGGAATAGTTACACCATTAGAGTGCAGTAATATTTTCAATCTTTCATCCACTGTATTGACTGAATGTGAAAAGTCCTTATTAGAGCGGGGTTTATCTTTTGCCCCCAATACAGGCCCTAATTTATTTCAATTGTTTATTGATCTCAACAGTTTTGTGAGGAAAATTACATTAAATAGACACTATAAAATTCAGGAGAAGAATATTAAATGTACTGACCCAAGAATTGTCTTTAATACACAGGAAGAACAATGCATTGATGCACTCACTTCATTGCTGAGGGAGTCGGATTCACCTTCGGGATCACAGGTATCTCTTGACAACTTTGAGCGGTCCACCAATCCGACCAGGTATGTGGAGGGAGATTTAGATGAGGATTGCAATATTTTGCACTCACCTTTTAGACCAAAATCAGTCTTCTTCCCATACCAGTCCAAGGGCGGATTTGTGGATACGTTCTACAGCCTGGTTTTACGTGACTTTGAGTCCATGTGTGCCAAATCCATCAAATTCAATCCCAATTTAACAAAAGGTGAACTGGGCGCATTGGGCGGGCTTAAAATCAATCATGATATAGTCATTAGACAGGCCGACAAGGGGGGGGGCCTGGTCATCCAGGACTTATCTGCTTATCTCACAGAGGCACGCAGACTCCTGGGTGACTCGGCCTCCTATACCTTGTTGGAATCCGATCCAGTTGACACCTACCAGCTGTTGCTGAAGGAGCTCCTCACATCTGCACTGGGTGATGGTATTATTTCAAAAGTGGAATTTAAATTTTTGTTTTGTTCACATCCACGCACTCCCATTTTTTATCACCTTCCCAAAGTGCACAAATCCTTGTCCAATCCCCCTGGTAGACCCATAGTATCGGGCGTGGAGTCGATGACATCGACCCTATCCCAATATGTAGATTACTTTCTCCACCCCTATGTTACTGCACTTAGGTCCCATGTTAAGGATACGCTCCATGTCATCGACTCCATTTCCAATATCAGGTGGAAATCCACCTATCTATGGGCTACATGTGATGTATCATCACTATACACCTGCATTGAACACACCAAGGGGTTAGAGGCAATCAAATATTGGTTGGACAAGGATTCACTATTCCCAGAAAAACATAGGCGATTTATTTTACAAAGTATTCACTTCATTCTTACGCACAATTATTTTTTATTTGAAAATGATTTTCATTTACAAATCTGTGGAACGGCCATGGGTACGAGATTCGCTCCCAGTTATGCCAACCTCTTTATGGGGCACTGGGAGGAATCCCATGTCTGGCAAAACATCTCGCTTGGAGCGGGTCTCGTATACTATGGCCGTTTCATAGATGATATCATTATAATTTGGGATGGAGAGGAGTCAGTCCTACACGATATTTTGAGCTCTTTCAGCGACAACTCGTTTGGACTCAAATTCACTTTTGATATCAACAACTTGTCCACTGTCTTTCTGGATCTGGCCCTGAGCATAGACACAGACCTGAATATCATTACCACCACACATTTCAAGTCTGTGTCTGTGAATAGCTACGTCCATGCGTCCAGCAACCATCATAAACACTGGCTCAACAATATTCCCTTGGGGCAGTTCCACAGAATTCGTAGGAACTGCACAAGGGATGTTGACTTTGAAAACCAGTCAGTCACACTTGGGAAGAAATTTCTTTCCAAGGGATATGATCCCGTCGTGGTGTCCGACTCTCTCAGCAAAGTGAGTTCCATTGCTAGATCGACTTTACTTGAAAAATCTAAAGACAAACAGAATAAACAACAGAGAGGAAAACGTTTGGGGTTATGACACCCCAATAATACATTCAGAGATAGAGAGGTCGACTGTAAGATTTATTACCACCTACAACCAGTCATCCAAATTTATCAATAGGATTTTAAATGAACATTGGTCCATTCTAAAGTGTGATCCTCATCTAGGACCTATCCTGCCGGATAGAGCTACTGTTACATATAGGAAAGCAAGGAGTATAAAAAGCATACTAGCTCCCACTAGGCTTAAATCTTCCTCTATTTGTGATACTGCTAAACAGAAGGGACCATTGGGTAACCATCCCTGTGGCCGCAGTCGATGCATTACGTGCAGGCATCTTTTGAATCAAACTCAAGTTTGTTCTCCAACAAGGGGTACCACGTATGACATCAGTAGCTCTATCACCTGTCTTAGCACTTATGTTGTGTATCTTATACAGTGCGGTTGTAGTCTGAAATATGTTGGACGAACCACCAGGACTCTGGGAACTCGCTTCCTAGAACATAGGAGAAATGTCATTAAGGGTCTGAATAATCACAGTGTCCCTCGACACTTTAAATTATTCCATCAACAGAATCCCAAGACCATGCAAATTATGGGAATAGAGACCATTTCTTCCTGTGTTCTGGGAGGCGACCGGTTCAAGACGCTCTGCAGGCGGGAATCCTATTGGATTCACCAATTGGGCACTCTCAGTCCTGGGGGACTAAACGAATGTTTAGACGTTAGTACTTTAGTTTAGTCTATCCTCGGATGCCTCTTCCTGTTCTCCTCCTCTGCTTCTCTACTTCATCCCTTGTTTGGATCTCCTCCAGAGGTCCCCCCATTCCCATCCCATTCCTTTCCCTCCCCCTTCTCCCCTCCCCCTGTTCCCCCCCCCCCCTTTCCCTCCCTCCCCCCCCATATTGTACCTTCCCTTCCCAGTTCCCACCCTCCTCCCTTCCGTCTAAATTATGGATATCCATTCATTACACACCATTGTTGATTTATAAAATAGACACTTTAAAATAGGGACACTGGGTCTAATAGATGGTATGAGGAATCTACCCTTATATACATAGCACAACACCATAATAGTACTCTTAAATATATATAATGAATTTATTCATTAGATATTCACTTAAACATGGCCAACTAGGGCCTGGTAGTCACCACATAGAATAAATACAAATAGGTATATAGTATATAGTTTATAGTACACATAATTTATTCACATACACAACACTTGGTTCACTATATCACACTGTAGCACATATTTATAGATCTACCTTCCGGGCCCCAGCCTTGTTTGTGGCATATAGACTCCAGTTACATAGTCTCCTTTTGAGTTTAGGCTTTCATTTGTATGAACATTTAAATTCATAAAAATCTATTTTTATTTTTATTTTTATTTTTATATTTTAATTTTTAATTTTTCATCCTTATTTTTATTATATTTATATTTAAATTTATTTTGTCCTTGGTCCAACCATATGGGATCATAAGAATTGATATTTGATTTAGGCACTCATTAGGGTGCAATATTTAATACTTGTTATATTTTGGTTGCACATATATTAATAAGTTTATAATGTCATATGATCTCTTTTTCTATCATCAATATCTAAGTATTATACTCCAAACTGGCTTATGTGTGATCATCCCTCTATCTACAGGTGGGATCTAGATATGTATTATCATTTCACAATGCTGAGTTATTGCAATGTATCCCATAGTTAATATTGATGGGGTTTGATCCACATACAAGACTAGTATTTTCAATTTTGGTTTGAACCCTAGAGAACGATGCTGTTTTATATTGTTGTTTTATAATTGGTTACTATTAACTATTTTATATCAAATATATGTCTAACTGTGTGTTAATTGTAAATGTATATTTAGCAATATGATAGACATTGTATTGTATGTATATGTTAAATTTATCATCTCCTCCAAATTCTTTCAGGGTAAATATCTGCATTAAATGTAATTATGTATTCTATAGTGTTGGTAGCACGGATAATGATTGCAGCTGAGTAGGGGTGTTTTTTCAACAATTACCTTTATTGGAGTGTGTATATAAAACCGGACCTCCCCCCCTCACGTTATCCCTTTGAAAAAGTTAGCCGAGACTGACGAAACGCGTCAGGGAGCGTCGTGACGTCAGACGCACTGACATTCAAGTCTATATCCAGCGCAGGAGCGGATTGATCCTAGCGCTAGTGCTGCAGGCACTATCCATACAGAACTTTTGTCTGGGACTATTTACAGCACACCAGCCCTGGGACACTGCTGGTACGCTGCTCATTTGCCAACGGAGCCTGGGAATGCCCCCAAAGTCTGCATTTTGACCGGATGACCTACATCAGTCCTGGAATCTGCTGAGACGCTGCTCCTTCACCAACGGAGCCTGGGACTGCCCCAAGAGCTTGCAGTTAGACCGGATGGTGGTGATTATTATCACATATGCTTGATTTTATTGTACTTCTTGTAAGTGCGTTTTTTACCCCTCCCTCCCCCCTCCCCTTCATTAAATATACTTTTATACGCTATGGGCGTGCGCTCTCTCCTCTCTTTTCCTTTTTATATATATATATATATATTGCCAACAGTGTATGTGGCGCTTCCCAAAATTACAATGAAGGGAAAAGAAACTACAAACAATGGGGGTATGAGCAGCAAGAACATAATAACATTCGGCAAAGGAAGACACCTCTCTGAAGAGCTTGCACTCTAAACTCTTATAATCTAAGCTAACAATCTAATTGGACCTTTTCTCATACCACGATAGTAACTTCATTACATGGTAACTCACACCAATCAAGATCTAAGTGCCCATGTGTGCAATTGATGGTTCTGGACCAAACACCAATTTATAGTAATGGAATAATAATTTAAATGTGCCTGTAATATTAAAGTGCCTTGCACTTGTTGGGTAAGTTGCTTACTTTTGCCTATGCCCTAGTACCACCGATGGACAGTGGAGTTCTGCATGGCCAGCAATCAGTAAGGGGCAGAATACAAATACCACATTGTATGAATCTAGCATTGATGGTGGCAATGTGACATTCCTAGGACACCTTGCTTACCTATTAACATTAATTTTACAAATAAATTATGTCCCTGGATGTAAAACAACATAAATGTAACCCTCTGAGAACCAGATGGCCCACGGCCCTTCCGTCACCAGGCGGTCACGTGATTGTGACGGCCCTTAACCCGAAAACGGAAGACTTTGAGTCCTCCTTTTTACCTTCACTGCAGATTGCATCCTGTGCTCCATGGAAATGCAGGGACGTGATCTAAGCTGGGAAAAAAAACCTTTCCTTGAGCATTACGTAGTCAGTATGTCATAGGGCCCCTGGAGTGCCAGGCCACATAACGTAATGGCTACGTCTTGGGACACTCAATGGGTTAAAGCAGTATTCCCACTGATATCACCTATCCTTTCCTTTACAGGGGTTGAACCAGAGGGACGTTCAGAGCTAAGCCGCACTATTTTTAGCTCAGGGGCCCACTGGTTCTTGAGACAATTATTAGGGTAGTTAACAGTGTTCTCCGAGAACATTTAAAGCTGCAGTTCAGGCAATATCCTGCATGTGTGTTTTTTTAAAATAAATCAGTTCTGCAGTAAGAAAAAATACTTTTAGCATTTTCTGTTTTTAAAAAAACAACTTTGAAAGACCAATTTTCTTGTATTCTATTTTAACAAGCATTTACTAAGGCACTGCCCCTTCATGTCCTGTCACAAGCTCTGGCACGCCCCTTTGTGAGCCCTGCCCTCCCTCTTGCACATGTCAGTGCAGGAGTGCTCATGAATATTCATGAGCTTCCACTGAGTGACAGAAACAGAGGAAATACTTTCCCCATATTTAAAGATGTCGCCAAACTTTGCCGATCAATAGACGGAGAACGAGTTAACTGGCGGCTATGCAGTTCTTTAGCTAAGTAGAGATTGCCCACATGAAACTATTGAAGTAAAAAAAAAAAGTATCATTTAAAAAAAAAAAAAAAGCCTGAGCTGCAGCTTTAAATGGCAGTCCAATAGGAAGCTGCAACAGATGGCTTCCTTTTGGCCACCGAGAGGCCCACACAACCACATTGAACCCCCCAATCGGGAAGGAGAACCCTGGTAACCACACCAGTGAGTACCTCCGGAACCAGGATGTCCCCTGACCTTAGAAAATGGTGATTTAGCTCCAGGTGACCCCTTGCTTCAAATCACGTAAAAAAAAAGCTGCTTTAAAAGGTGAACTTTCTATATTCATCAAAACTAGATGGATACAATTTCGATGTTCTGAACCTGTCATTTAAAGCGGCTTTAACTTTTGTTTGGGGTGCAAAATAGGTGTATTTTTATCTCCATGCTCATTCCTCCTGTGTGAGACTCACCTTCTGCCTGTAAATGTGATCTCTTTGTTCCATGGAAATGTGATAACCCCAGTGCTGACTGCAGAGGCTTTCAGTGATTAGCTCATCCTTATCCTCTGCCCTGCACAGGGCCCTGACAAGCATTATTCTGCTGCACAATAAGGAATTATTTATTATGATGTTATTTGGCTTGTCATATTTCAGTTATGTGTATAAAATCATATTCTCTGTGTTGTGCATTTAATTTATTTTTGTTTGCATAAAATAAGCCCGGTAAACAATAATATTATGTTGCAATGCCTGCAGTGATTGAAAGGAGTTAAACAAAATAACATTTTTATTTTTATTTGAGATCTTTGTTGTTTATACTTTGTGTTTTGCCAGTTTCCACAGTAACTGCTATGATATAATTCTTACTGTACAATCATACCTCCCATCTTTTAAAAGCTGCTGAGGATTATTTTTGGCCAGAAATGTTGCTCTTTCCTAACAGCAGCAGTTACTGTTAACTCCTTCTGTACCAAAAGAAAAGGATTATTGGACCATGTGGCCCTGGAGGAGTTAAAAAAGCCTGGCAAATAAAAATAAATATGATGCACACACGAGTGTTCTCTTGAGACCTTTGTAAAAGTCTTTATGCGTCCAAAAAAGAACTACACTGGCGACACACTTTATTCGAGCTCGGCTAGTCCCACGAATTCGGGTATACCCGGGTGTATTGAGGTTTGTGACTGTTTTCTGCCCGAGTGCATTGAGGTATTTTCCAGGCAGGGATTGAAGCATTTTATTCCCGCTGGCTGCAATACTGCACAGTATATATATATATACTGCATTACAATTCATGAATTTATGCCATCTGGTAGACACGCGAAGCATTGCAGCCTATTAAATCCTAATCATTATAATTTAACAGATCAGCCGCCCGTCAGCCAGGCATGAACCATGGCTGGGAAGGCAAACGCAACGGGGCTTGTCAGAGGTGAGGAGCGGCGCATTCCAGGTATCTGCCAGGTACATACTGGGTATTTGCTCGAATAAAGTGTGTCGGTGCAGTAAGCGCACTGACTTGTGTAACACCTCTTCCCCGGCCAACAGAAGGGTGCCACACCGAAGGGTTCTAATGTCTATTCAGGTGGTGCTCAGTGGTTTGTTACCTTGTTCTCGGGGGGCTGGCCATCGTGCAGGGTGGGTACGGTAAGCAATAACAGAAGGCGCCAAGAAGTTTTCTTTATTTACAGAAACACATACAAACTTCTACCTTGGGGTGCTCATGCAGTATCCCGCAAAGAGGCACCTCTCTTTCACTTGTTGTATGGTAAAGTAGCACTCCATTGCTTAGATGATGGCTGTTCCCACCTCCACTGGGATCCCTAGGCAGGGTGTCCTCTTGCATGAATAGAAATAGGGGTGAAAATGTCCTCGGGCGCGTCACTCTGCTTGCGGCTCCACAACGTTAAATACGTGCAAAGTAGAAGAGAAAGGGGAGGGCCACAGTAAGAAAACAGCACAAAATTATACACACTTCTTCATTAGGATAGGGAGAGGGGAAGGGAGGGGTGGGAGGAGAAGACAAGGGAAGAGAGATGTTGTATCAAACTTTTTGGTTGGAGACACACTCACATCAAATCTCTAATATCTTGAGCTGATGTCTCCTCCTCTATATATGGTTAGGTGGGTTGTAGGTGAGGAAATGCCCTCTAGTGTATCAAATATCTGATATCTTGAGCTGTTGTCCTCTCCTCTTTATGTAACTGGGTTGGTTGAGGGTGAGGAAAAGCCTCCCGGTGTCCTCCTTTTGTCCAAGGATCAGCACTTTCACACAGCCTTCCAGGTAGAGGAGACAGTCTTCTGACACAGAGGTGAAAAGCCTGGCCTGTTTATTTTGCCATACAAATGCTACAGCAGATAACAGGAGTAAATCAAACAAACAAACAAAACAAAAGTCTTTTTCTCAGCATAACACAGCTTTTCAACACACCCTCCTCTTGAGAGTAAAACAGCCCACCTAACCATATATAGAGGAGGAGAAATCAGCTCAAGATAGAGGACATTTTCACCCCTATTTCTACCCATACTCATACAGAGGTTGGTGAATCACCTCTGAAAGACTCAGGCAGCGGAACCACTTTGTGGAAAGGACTGAAGCCACACATCAAATAGTAGGCTAAATTTTCTGGCGCAAATGTTCTCCCTTTTCCCATCCTCTTGCATGAAGACTTACAGCCCATCACCTCTGACAGAACCAAGGAGATTCTTACTCCATAGTAATTCTAAGGTGATACTCCCAAGTCCTTACTTTGGAACCTCTTATGGAGTACCTGTCCATCCTATCTTTAGGAGTGACACATCCCTACCTGGAAAACAACAAAAGGGCCCTAATATTTACACATGTACTTACAGACTAACAGGACGGACTTTATTTACAATGAGATCCCCCATCTTGGTCTCCTCCTGGGATCTGAAGTACAATGTTCCATCCCCACTATATGTACCCCATAGTAACATCACTAGTCACTATGACTACTAGGGGAGGGGTATGACATTCTACTTAGTAGCATTATTTAATGACATCACTGGGCACCTTCTAGAATGTGGGTGTGGCTAGGTTCTGGCTAGTCATCCTACCCCATGTGCTGGATAGAGGCGATACTGTAGCTGTACCTACAGTAAATCCCATAGGGCCCTTAAGTAAGTAGTATTCCCACAGGGGTACTACATTCTCCTCTCAGTGAAAATCATTGTCGTCCCAGTGCAAGGCAAGACATATAATGATATACAAAATGCATACAATATACTATACTGTATCATCAAACTTGGAACACGTGCAACACATGGATGCAATATCACACTCAACAATATGCTATGCGTATCTTATTCATTTATAATCCATATACAATATTTTAAGCATGCAGTACATAATAATTGAACAATGAAGCAATTAATCGGCAATCGAATGTTGATCCAGGGAGTAATCTGATTGCCAATTCTTGGACTCAGGAAGGAATTGATTTTTCCCCTTATGAGATATCATTGGATGATATTTCACTGGGGTTTTTTGTTTGCCATCCTCTGGATCAATATACTGTAAGTACAGATATAGGATAAAGTATCTGTCATCTAAATTTAGCATAGGTTGAACTTGATGTCTTTTTTTCAACCTCATCTACTATGTACTGTAACTATGTGACTATGTAACGAATGAATACGCACCACTCTGTGTCTGTATAGCCATTATATTGCTATCAACTAGACCAGCAGTGCACAAACTGGGGAGCGGGAGATTTTTAGGGGGGCGTGGTGGTTACAGAGGCCCCGCACTCTTCCCCACGGCATTTAAATTAAATGCCGGGGGAGGCGAGGCCTCTGAAACTCACTTACCTGCTGCCAGCCGGGTCTTCGGCAATGCGTCACATGACCCGCGATGTCATTTGATGCCGAGCCATTGGGAGGGGGGGGGGGGGGCGCGAGCGCTGCGGCTCCCGGGAAGGGGCCACAGCTCAAGAAGTTTGCGCACCCCTGAACTAAACAGTGTGCAATACACTAAAACGCCACCCACTTAGGTATGTAATAGTAATATTATACTAGCAGCATACCTATTCATTACTATGAAACTATACTAGCAGTATACCCATACAGTTAAATGAATGGTTGTTCCCTGTTGTGTAATGTGTCATAGAAACTTGCAACATAAGAACAGCAGTAGTAATTACACAAAAATCCATGAATACAAGATTTTTTAATAAAGTTCACAATGTATGCATTAGTGAACCCTTTTAACTTTGGTTCAGCGCAGCCAACATTTACATAGCCACGGACAACCGGGAGACAAAAGCGATCCCTTGAACATGTGGCCAACACACGGCGATATCTAATCCCCCCCGTCCCATCACTACTGTAGTGGGCTGGATCGGGTTTACGGACCATGTTACATTTCCCGTCGGGCACTTCCACATAATGGACCCTCTTTGCCCCATTCTCATCAACATATTCCACCCGGTCTATGTAAATGCTTCTCCCTATGTGCCATATGCAAATTAACTTGTCTACCCTGTCTTGGTGCTCTGCAATTGCAGGATGACCATGCTGGCTGATATAGACCTTAACGTTGTGTTCTATCCACTCAGCTCAGGCATGCTCTACAAAGTGCATCATGTCCTCAGTGATATAAGGATAACCATACCCCTAAAAGTCTCGTATCCAGTCACGGACCACATGGTCTGCACGGCTAAGTCGCATCATGCATTTAGTATACGGAACGCCCCGTAGAACCCAAACTAATGGTTACGATTTAGGGGTTGGAGCCATGTTCCACTGCACGTCTTCACTAAAATACAGTCTTAAAGTTTGTTAAACACACTTTAGGACTCCAAAAGTTCCAAAAATGAGCCAAACATCTTCTTTTGCTTACCAAAAGGAAAGAGTAAAAGTTGCACTCACAAATTTAATGGATGACTCACAAATGTAAAATGTATAAAAGCATATCAGCATATAAATCAGCAGCCTTCTGTTGGTAGAGAGATGTTTTGAATACCAGCTTCCAAGACTCAGAAACACAGCTCCTCATGTTCACATTCGGCTGTGTCCTCACAATGAAATCATCCAACAAACTCGGGACCCAGATAGAATACTGCCCCTTCATTAGGTGTTGCTGAAGGAGTATCACCCTACACGTTTCGCTTCAAAAGCTTCCACAGGGGGGAGCCTGCTATTTTCCTGGTGGTATGTTGTCTGCTGTCTGAGACAGTATTATTTAGATTTTAATTGTTTGCTACATTGGTCAGTATTCATTTTTTATACATTTTGTATTTTTGTTTTACTGAATTTCTTTTTGTGCTGGATTTTCCTTTGTTCATCTTATGTGATGGGTGACATGATGTTTTGAGCACACCCTGGCTTAGTGCACCTACTGTATATGAGTTAAGTGGAGAAAATAAATTATTTGTGAGGATCCGTGAAACTCACCACCCTCGGCGCGCCTCCGGGTCGGGTGCTCCGCTGCTCCCTCTCCCTGCAGTACCTCATCGGGACCATCTTCCTCCAGCCGCTGGACTACGGGCACTTGCGCATCACGCGCAGACATAAATACAGAATCTCCTGGTCCCGCCTATAGGTTGCGCCCACGCGGGGGCATCATCGGCGTGCCGTGCGTGCACGTGACGTGCGCTCATCAAGTTCCTGCTCCGCGTCATCAACTCGCAGCTGCTATACGACTCTCAACTGTCTCCTGCATCACTGCAACCAACCACAACCCGCACTGATGGCGCGCCTACACTCTGCTCCTGACTCATTGGCTCTTCTCCCTGTTATGCTCAGCCGACCCACTGGCTCATCGGCTGAGCATAAACCTTTGTCATTCAAAGTGTTCACCGCTCTCCTTGTCCTTGCTGCCTTGCCTAGTGCTCTTGTTCCTAGATCTCTGTTCCTGACCCGGCTATCCCTTGGACTCCGCTCTTCTGTATTCCTGACCCCGGCTACCATTGACGATCCGCACCTCTCCAACCCAGACCTCGGCACACGTACCACGACTACACTCATCTCTCAAATCCTGACTTCGGCTAATTGTACCTGCAATGACCTCTCCAACACAGACCCCGGCAAGTATCTCGACTATCCGTACCTCTCTAATCCCGACCCGGCTAGCTCGACCAATCTACACTCCTGACATGCCCATGCGGCTATGGGTTGATGTTTATCTAATCCCCACCTCGGCCTCACGTTCCCGTCATGTTTGTGGTGAGCACTCCGTGACATTATTATAGAATATATTAGAAGTGCTGTTTAATATAATTTATTTTCTATAAATGAAAAAAAAAATACACTATTGTCTGCTATTTGATCTCTTTTAAGGTATATTTCCTTGGAAGACCAAACAAAATCTGCTTGGCACAAACAACATTTACGATATGCTTTTATCAAGAACCTAAATGTGAGTGCTATACTAATCACAGAGAAAAGAATATTTGTATTGGTATGGATATACTACACCATGTATTTTTTCTCGTCTTCACCCTTTTTTTCTCTCTCTCTTTGATAGTTCATTTTTCTTGTTTCTGCGCTGAGGGACATTTTTTCCAGATTCGACAATCGTGTGAAGTTGTGAACCCTGAGGGCGGTATGAATAGGGAAAGTTACTATTTAAAATTTTGATTCCTTTTTTTAAATATATTTTTGCACAGCATACAGTTTATTCACACAGCCTTTTTTCTCCTCACTGATGAATGGTTTGTATTATTTGCACTCCCTCACGAAAAAGCTTCTGACGGCGTAATAAAGTGTTGAATACATAAAGATAAAATAAAAAAATTGCCCACTCACAATTTGCTCATCTTTCGTTTAGCATTTCGCATTTCAGCCTGGTGGTACTATAGTCAGAGTGGCCGATTCCTCCTGCTTCTCCCCCTGCTGCAGAGGGTACTGCTTGGTGACTCATCGGCAGGGGATACCCTCCTTGTGCTCCCTTGAGTTGGAGGATGATGACGTCACAGTTCCGTTGACTGTGTTTGCTCACACAAGCTTGCCTCGCTCACCCTACGCGTTTCATGGGAACGCCTCCCACTTCCTCAGGGGTACAATGTGGATAGGTTGTTCTATCCATACTCGCATTGAAATAGCATAGTGTCGACATCCACTGAGGCAGAGCATGCGAGGTGACTGAGCATGGCTGTGTAACCCGACAGCTCTGAGTCCCGCTCCAAAGATAACGAGAATAAAACCTTCAATTCTACAATAATCGGGTCAATAACAACACCATCAGAGACTGCAAGATACAAGGATGTCAAAGAAACTAAATAAAACCCCAAGGAAGAAGGGGCTCCCTGAATATTTCTGGGGATCAAGAGCAAGTGCTGCGGCTGCAGAAATGGCGACGGTCTCCAACACAGGCTCTGAAGCAGAGGATGAAGGGGAAGAGGGAGAAGGCGACAGCCAGGAATTGCTGCCGGTGAGGAGATGTGATTTAAATAGACTATATACAGGTCTGTCTGTCGCTTCTCCAAGCAGAAATTAAAGAATTGAAAAAGGAGGTCGGCGGCATGGGAGAGAGGACAGGGAAGCTGGAGACACAGCTAGATCTCACAACAAAGGCGACAAAGAAAAATGAAAAGAAGACAGGGGATTTACAGGAACAAATCAATGAAATCAGAGATCGACAAGAGGACGCAGAAAACAGGGATAGGCGAAACAATATCAGAATTAGAGGCGTCTCTGAGGCAATTGGAGACTGCGAGGATTTTGTATCTAGATGGATGGAATACCTCCTCCCTGAGTGCCCAAAGGATAAATTAGAAATGGACAGATGTCACAGAGCCCTGCGTGCAAGACCGCTAACATCTGAACAGCCAAGAGATATCATAGTGCGGCTGCACTATTACAGCATCAGAGAAGCTGTTTTTCAAAAAACAAGGACCATACCTACGGTGGAGTTTGAAGGTGTGCGGTTGGTCATTTATCACGATATCTCCCCGACCACGCTAGCGAGACGGAGAAGCCTAATGCCAGTGACAAAAGTGCTGCGCGACAAAGCCATAAGATACCGGTGGACCTTCCCATTCGGGCTAATGGTGAATCGAAATGGGAAAGCAGTCACCATGGGGGATCCAGAAGAAGGTACAGCATTCCTGCTCAAGTTGGGGCTTAAAGCGAACACCACTGGCGCAGCAGAGGAGGCTTACAAGTGAAACAGACAAACTTATCAATAATGGCGCTCTAGGATAACCAAATAAAATACAACCTGCCTAAAGCCCAATCTTACTGTGTGTAGTAAAAAGTGATACCAATACAAACAGGTATGGATGCCGCTATAACCCAGTGGAGGATCCTTCTCACGATCCCATGCAGAGTGAAGAGGTGTAGGTCATCGGGAAGTGCAAACCATGTAAAACAGAAAAATAATCTGATAGTGCAGTATACGTGATAAATAGTAAATTAATATAAATGCAGGAATCTGTGTGCAAAATACTCACAAACATATAGTGAGTGATAATCACGTAAAGGTATCTTTGAATCACAGCCCACCAAGGATGGTAATCACAAGGAGCTTCTGGAGACCTTAATCACAAAAGAAACGGACATAGTGCAGACTGGATTGACAATTTATAAAAAGTAAGTGGTAAGGGATATACTCACATGGTAATGGAATTAAAAAAGCATATAGATCCTGCGAACTGGATCTCGGCAAGTGAAGCGTGTGTTCTCTGCCTCCCCTGTGTCTCGGCGTGCGTGTCACTGGTGCGTCTCACCGAACCCGGAAGCCGGAACTGACGTCATCCGCTCGTAGGGGCTCCAATCGCTTAGGGATCTCACTGGTCAGCGTCACTCTACTCGTTTCTCCGCATTCGGTTTCTTCAGGAGTGATTTGCTGACTGATTCTAAGTGTCTTATATACACAGTGCTACAGACCCATTGGTTGCCATCTTAATAAGTGGATAACCAATATCCCATATGGACAGTACCGTAGGTTAAAACGTAACTGTACTGATAACCATATATTTGAAGAACAATCCAACATACTTTCTAGGAAGTTCGCAGAGAGACATTATAATGAAGAAGTTGTCAGACAAGCACTGGCCAAAGCTAATGATACCACCAGGGAATCTATGCTTATCCCAACTCCAAAGAAACCCATTGAGAACGATATTCTGCAAGTACCCTTTATTACGCAGTATAATAAAGATGCTGGTAAAATTAACAATATTCTGAATACACATTGGTCAGTTTTAAAAAACGATCCCATTCTAGGGGAGCATCTACCTGATAGAGTTAAGATGGTCTATAAAAGAGCAAGAAACATTAAAAGCTATCTATCCCCAAGTGCTCTGAAAAATACTGCAAAGAGATGTCCAACGTGGTTAGATCCCCCTAAAGGTTTTTATGAGTGTAAAATGTGTACTGCATGTCAGCATAGTTCTAAATTGGTTCAAAGTTTCAAATCAAATGTAACCAATAAATTATATAATATAAAACAACATCTGAATTGTCGATCAAACTTTGTAATTTATCTGGCAGAATGCGAATGTGGTCTACAATATATTGGTAAGACCACTCGCCCGCTTAGAACGCGTATATTAGAGCATCTTAGTAATATAAAACGGAAACTCACAACTCACAGTGTTTCCAATCATTTTTTAACAGCACACAATTCTAATCCTGCCAGTTTTTCCTTTAAGGCCATAGAACAGGTGATGCCTTACTGGAGAGGGGGCAACAGAGACCTAACTTTGATTAAAAGAGAATCCTTTTGGATGTTCGAATTGAAAACTATTGCTCTATTTGGATTGAATCTTGAGTTTGATATTAAACCATTTTTGTAATCCATTCTAATTTTGCTTTCTTATCTCCCTATTAGAATGCCTCTTCCACTTCTGTTCGTTAGAATAGGTAGTCAGATTAATTAATTATATCTCTTGTTGCTTTTATTGAGTGTTTCTATTGAGTATTTTAAATATTTTATACTTTATATAATTTTCCAACCAATTTTGTACGTATTAATAAATTTATACACTTTGAGTCGCACATATGTCTTGATGTGGGACTAATAATTTTCAATTATATGTATTAGATCTTAACTGTTGTAATATCATCATGGCCAGTACCCGATTAATTAATCAATAGTAACCAATGGGTCTGTAGCACTGTGTATATAAGACACTTAGAATCAGTCAGCAAATCACTCCTGAAGAAACCGAATGCGGAGAAACGCGTAGAGTGACGCTGACCAGTGAGATCCCTAAGCGATTGGAGCCCCTACGAGCGGATGACGTCAGTTCCGGCTTCCGGGTTCGGTGAGACGCACCAGTGACACGCACGCCGAGACACAGGGGAGGCAGGGAACACACGCTTCACTTGCCGAGATCCAGTTCGCAGGATCTATATGCTTTTTTAATTCCATTACCATGTGAGTGTATCCCTTACCACTTACTTTTTATAAATTGTCAATCCAGTCTGCACTATGTCCGTTTCTTTTGTGATTAAGGTCTCCAGAAGCTCCTTGTGATTACCATCCTTGGTGGGCTGTGATTCAAAGATACCTTTATATGATTATCACTCACTATATGTTTGTGAGTATTTTGCACACAGATTCCTGCATTTATATTAATTTACTATTTATCACGTATACTGCACTATCAGATTATTTTTCTGTTTTACATGGTTTGCGCTTCCCGATGACCTACACCTCTTCACTCTGCATGGGATCGTGAGAAGGATCCTCCACTGGGTTATAGCGGCATCCATACCTGTTTGTATTGGTATCACTTTTTACTACACACAGTAAGATTGGGCTTTAGGCAGGTTGTATTTTATTTGGTTATCCTAGAGCGCCATTATTGATAAGTTTGTCTGTTTCACTTGTAATCCTTCTCTCTATTATCTAGGCTGCACTAGTTATCATTTATACACAATTGTGCTTTGAATGGCCAGCCCAAATGTATTTCAGAACAGATCCAATAGAAATATTAATTTGGACACTTATTTCAAGGATGCGAATCTATCTTTCAAAGATGATCAAGAGCAAATTAATGCTATTTGTATTAAACTAGAGCGTACTCTACTAAGAGATACCAAAAAATGGTTAGACCTATTGTTTTTACGCAAATCTGTGGAATATAAAATTATTCCAAGAGGACTAAGAGTCCAAAAAAATCCATCTATGGACCTTAGCGACGAAGAATTTTTAACGAAATGGTATAGTGCACAAGACGACTGTTCTTTTAATCTAATCAAACTGATTATGTCGCAACAAGAGAAACACCTCACGACATTAGACAAAGAAATAGAGGATCTAAGACTTGAATTGGGGGCATTAGAGAATATCAAAGACTTTAACGAGAGAGACGCAAAAATGCAAAAAAATATTGACAACTTCAAAAAAGAAGTGATAGAAATCAAACTGCAGAAATTCAGGAGAGATCAAGACGACTACGCAAAAGGCATAGAAAGAACTTGGAACAAAAATTCCAAAAAAGGCCTGAAAGCGCAGTCTGTCTCTGACCCTCCTGAAAAAAGTCCATCATTAACTAACAATAAGGACACTTCATATAGAGGGAAATTTGCAGATAATTACCCAAAACATCATGCAGGATTTCTGCCCCAAGTTTTAATTAAAAAATCAGAAGCAAAAACCCAAAATATGGGAGGAAAAGCAAAAGAGAAAACAAAACATATAGAAATTAGTGACATTATAGGTACATCAAATAAAGGAAAGCCTAATATAAACAATGAGGCAATACCTAAGGAAACCCCAAAAGAATCACTTCCTTTTTTGGAACAAAGGGGGTGTATGAGTTCATGGGAAACCAGGAACCCATTTCACCCCTTACATGGTTTGCGCTTCCCGATGACCTACACCGCAGCAGAGGAGGCGGCAGCACCAGAGCCTACCTGGACATCAGTTGGAAGCCCACCAACGTCAAGAACAGACAAAGGCTGAAATTATCAATGTGGACACCCTTATTAAAAAAGTTATAATAAAGTTATCAAGTTTAACAGTTCCCCGGTTACATGGTTACCTGTTGATACGCTAAGGACAAGTCGTAACTGTTAAGATGGAATATCCCCAAGTCGGTGGTCTTAGAGACTGTTCAAGAGAGAATGGGATGGCCTCCCCGCCATGTAGTGGGCGTCGGGTCCCCTCGCCTCGTGGTGGGTGCATGGCGGCCGATGCAAAATGGCGTTGGAACCGCGGCAAGCGAACATCCAGGCTGGAACGCAGATAGCGGAAGAGAAGGTCAGGCAAGGAGAGCGGGAGCGCCTGCTTCCGTTGTGGAGAGTGTAGCAGTCCAAGATGGCGGCAACCGGAAGTACGTCACCAGGAAGGGGAGGACGGGCGGTGGCCATCTTGGTGGGGGCGGAAGTGGCGGCTGGCTCGAGGTGGACATGTCACAGAAGAGCGCCGGAGAAGGAGGGACATTATCAGAGGAGACGGAGCCACTTACTGAGACGAGCAAACGCCCAGCGAGAATGCCTCACGAAAATTCAAGGCAGTAGAAGCAAGAATACGGGGAGGCAGGAGAGTAGTGAAAGAAGTAGGAGGGAATAAATGCGGATCGGAAAGAGGAACAGAGAGCAGCTCGCAGTTAGTTAGAGGATGGAATTCGGCAAGTCAGTAGGGGGAGAGGTGTATAGGAAGAGGTTCGGAGGCGTCGTTGAAGGGGAGAGAAAGTAAAGGATATGACGAGGTTTAAGGGAAGCGAAGAAAGTGATGTAGCAGAGGGGAGGGGGAAGTGTATACTAATAATGGGAAGAGAGAGGAAGGATACCACGGTGTAGGAGAAGGTCAGAAGGAGGATGGAAAGTGAAGGGGGTAGATGAGAGGAGAAGTAGAGAGGGGAGTAAGGAGAGTAAAAAGCAGAGGTAGAAGGAGAACGGAAAGTTAGATAGAGAAGGAGAGAAGGAGAGTGTAACGCCTGTATGCCCGCAGACCTGGCCAGTCCCCTGTACTGAGGTGGGTAAGGTTATAACACGCACCCACAGCAGTGAGGGTGTGCCCGGAGTGTGTTAGTGTGTTGCCGGGCCTGTAGAGGAAAGGTTAGCAGATACTTGCAATATCCTGGGTATGAGAGTTTGGATAGTAATGGCCGTGTGCCAGAGTTCAAGGGTAATAGAGAGCAGCGTAAACAAGTCCGTAAGACAGTGTCCAAGGGCAGGAGAAAGCAGGGAAATCCAATTCACAGCAGAGTTCAAGCCAGGGAAATCCATAGGTAAACAGGGACAGTAACCAGCGCTGAAAGAGACAGCAGAGCCAAGCATAGAGACTGCACACACAGGTGTCACAAGAAGCTATGCAGAGCAATGAGCTAGAGGACAGACAGGGATTATAAAGGAGGGAACACCAATGGGAGAGAGAGGAGGAGCAGAGGGTAGAGTGAGGGGTTGCAGAGATAGGTCAGAAGGTGTGAGGAAGGAGACAGGTAAATCAGACAGGGATATGGCTTGCACACTATCAGGGGCGGAACCAGGGCTCAGGGAAGACCTGCAAGTGGAGCGGGTGCACGCACCTTCTGTAAGGGCTGGATGCGCATGCACAGTGTGTGCCAGGGAACGTGAGGAGCGTCGCACCGCGGGGGCGCTCGCCACGGATGGCGAGGGGGCAGGAGGCGCAGCTGAAGGAGGTAACGTGACGGGAGATGGAATAGGCGAGCGCTGAGTGCCGCGGGAGGGATCAGGAGTTTGGGGATAAGCGCGCACCTTGCGGGGAACGCGCGGGACAGCTGGATGTGCGTTCGGACAGGGCGCAGAGGAACGGGTGCGGGAGGAGGAAGGGAGAGATGAACTAGGAGGCGGAGGAAAAGGGTCAGAGGCAGGGAGATCAGGGGTGACGGGGACACATTGGGAAGCAGGAATCCCCTGAACCGTCACAGAGAGAAGGAGAAAAGGGAAGTTTGGTAGGCGGATGTGTTGAGGGCAGAGAGAAAGGGGTGAGTTACGTTAGATGATGAAGGTAAGGATACGGGGGGTTCCGAAGGTACAAGAAGAGAAAGATAAATTGTAGAGGTGAACAGGAAGCTATGGGCAGTCAAGCGAGGTGTGGATGGCTAAGAGTAGAATAAATCGTGGGAAGGAAGAGGAAGATACGAAGCAGAGTGAGTATCAAGACCACGAAGAGATAGATATAGAACCGCACTCAGAAAAGACAGGAGGGGCAGAGAGGCGAGGGGGGGGGGGGAGGAGGGGGGTCCAACAGCTAGGCGGAGAGGCGAAGCAGCCCGAGTAAGGCTGACAGAGGCGATCTCAAGTCTAGGAGGGTGATCACAGGGACAGTCCGGAATGGGGGGGTCATTACAGCGTTGCATTAAGGGAGAAAGTTGACGACAGGTCAAAAACAGCTAACGCAGACAAAGGTTTTCTTTTTGAGGCAAATACAGGGGCGGGCACCGGGTAAGGGTGAGGGGCCTTGCCACGGAGTCCGTATGTGCCGACGGTTGGAGGGGAAGGCGGGTTACCCCCGGTCCGCCGACAGAGTCCATTGGTCCAAGGAGACGGAGGAGGGCAGGGAGAGAGACAAGACCTGGGTCAGACCCACTCCTGCCAGTCTGCGACCAAGGGCGATGAACCTAGGGCCGAGGCGCTTGCGTCGCAGCACCAAGGACAATATGTATATGTGTTTAATGTGGTTGTCTTTATGTTTTGCACCCAGCCCCCCCATGTGTCCACCCATCCCCCAGCCGACCCTGGCCACCAGCAGCAAGGTGGGGCGGAGAACAGGAGTATGGCGTAGGAAAAGAAGAGCCCTCAGCAGAAGGACACAGCATTAGTTTGGAGCATAACCAAGTACATATACAGATGAGTAATGAAATAGTGATTATTTCACATAATGGGAAGGGATTCAATTGCCCGATTAAGAGGAGGATTGCATTCAGAGATTATGGCCGTAAGCAGGCAGATATTATCCTCCTTCAAAAAACACACTTTTCTAGACATTAGCCCAGGGCCTAATGGACTGTCAGTTAGTACAGGGGAGCGCAAACTTTTTGTGCTGCGCCCCCCTGTCACTCTGCCCCCGGCTCTCGCGCCCCCCTGCCTACCTTCATTCGCGTCAGATGACGCTGCGTGGGCGTGTGACGTCAAGTCACATGGTGCCGCGGCGTCTATTGACGCCGCGTTGCCATGGCGACGCAACACAGACGGCTGAATCCCGGTAAGTAAACAGTTGCAGGGGCCTCACGCGATCCCCCGGCATTTAATTTAAATGCCTGGGGGAAGAGCGCGGGGCCTCTGCAACTGCCCGCGCCCCCCCAGCACAATCTCCCGCCCCCCCTGGGGGTCGCGCCCCCCACTTTGCGCACCGCTGAGTTAGTAGACATATGGAGGGAGCAACATCCGGAAATACACTTTTTTTTCGCACCCACACAACAGATACAGTAGGATAGACTACTTCCTAGTGTCGAATAGAGTGGTTCCAGTGGTCTCCCACACAGGGATATATGACATTTCTTGGTCAGACCATGCACCAGTAGAGCTGCGGTGCAATTTAAGCTCACTGGACAGACCTGGAGCGAACTGGAAGCTCAATGAGCTTCTACTGAAAGATCCAGCAACAGAACAGTTGATTATGGAAAAGGTGAAGGAATATTTTTGGATCAATGAGGGTAGTGTGTCATCACATGCCATGTTATGCGAGGCCCATAAGGCTACCCTCAGGGGAATCCTAATCAATTTGACTGCTAGACGGAAAAGAGAAAAAGTGAGTCGGATAAAAGAGCTGCAGGAGAGCTTGGCACAACTCTCTGCCCTTCACAAAGAAAACAAACAGGGAGATTCTCTGAGGGAGCTGTCTGACACCAAAATTAAGCTTAATCTAGTGCTGTCCTCCCAGGCCGAAAGGGAGTTATCATGGTCGAAGCGCAAGTTCTATGACAAAGCCAACAAGCCAGATACTTTACTTGCCAACAAGCTACGAAACAGGCTTCCAAATTTCATCAATTCGTACACAGTAGGGGAACCTTACTTCCAGCCCTAGAGAGATCGTGGCTGAATTCAAAAGATACTTTTGCATGATGGAGATAAGGTTAGCCACACAAAAAAAACGGAAGAGGGTCTGAAGACTTTCCTAAAAGAGGCACAATTACCCAAATTGAGCAGGGAGGAAAGAGTAATATTACAAGAGGATTTCACAATGGAGGAGCTAGCGGAGGTAATAAAGGCACTCAAGCCAGCCAAAGCCCCAGGCCCGGATGGCTTTTCAAATTTATATTATAAAAAATATCTTAAGATCCTAGCTCCTCATTTATTGAAATTGTTTAACGAGATACTTGCGGGGGCCTCCTTCCCGGCACAGATGCTCCAGGCATCTATCTCTCTGATCCATAAACCTGGCAAGGACCCGGCAGACTGCAAGAGTTACCGGCCCATTTCCCTTATTAATACAGATATCAAAATTTTCTCTAAACTATTAGCCAACAGGGTGGGTAGCATCCTTCCCAGATTGATACATCCGGATCAAGTAGGGTTCATCGGAGGCAGGCAGGCGGCAGACAATACCAGACGGATAATAAATTTGATTGATCTGGCCAAAAAAGCAAAAAATTCTGTCAATGGTATCAAATCTGGACGCAGAGAAAGCCTTCGACAGAATCGACTGGCCCTACTTAAGAGAGACTCTGGGGGCATTTGGCTTGACGGGACGCCTGTTAGGCGCAATTTTAGCATTATACAAAGGACCCACTGTGAGAGTAAGACATCAGGGCTTCCCATCTGAACAATTCAGTATCCATAGCGGGACGAGGCAGGGATGCCCCCTGTCACCGCTGTTATTCGCCCTTTGTATATAGTAATTTATTTATATTTAATTATTTAAAAGCAGCTAAATCAATATCTAAATTAAGTCAGAGTTGTGACAAAGTATTTATTGGACTAACAATTTATGTCATAGGAAAGGTTTCGAGAGTTCTCCTCTCTTCTTCAGGTCAAGCAATACTGATATACACAGGAATCTATGGCTAAAACAGTGTAGAGAGAAAAACAAAACAAAACAGATATGGTGTTAAAAGTGTTTGTTTTTTTTACACTGTTTTAGCCATAGATTCCTGTGTATATCAGAATTGCTTGACCTGAAGAAGAGAGGAGAACTCTCGAAAGCTTGTCCTATGACATAAATTGTTAGTCCAAAAAAAGGTTTCACCTAATACTGAAGAACTCATTTATTCTGCACTATCGCAACTGGACTAACACGGCTATTTTCTGCATATATATATATGATAAACCAGAACAGATGGCACTCCAAGCAAAATAGGCAAAGTTCAAGGTGTCTGCTTCATAATCACAATACATGTAACAGCTGCTATCACTTTAGTGATAGCAACTGTTATATCTATATATATATATATACAGTGCTCGACAAACCCGGTCGCCCACTCGCCAGGTGCGAACGGAAATTGGCCCGTGGCCAGCTACTTTTCCCCCCTGCTCTGCGCAAATTTTAAAAAAATTAAAAAAAAAAAATAACAAAAAAAATATCCTCCTGGCTGATTGGCCAATTGGTCGTGACGCGGAATGGAGCCCTTCTCTGCAGGGGTAATGGCTTCTCCTCGCGCGCACGGTCCGTCTCCGTCTCCTGCCCGCGCTTCCCTCCTCATCCCCTCCAGTCTCCGCTCCTGTCGGGCAAGAGATGACAGCAGGGGATTTCTCCCCCCATCTCCCCCCCCCCTGCCCCGCTTGCCCTCCGGTTCTGCTCCTGTCCCTGTGGCTGCTTGCGCGGGGCAGGAGATGACAGTGGGCGATGTTCCCCCGTCCCGGTTGCCCTACGGTCCCCGCTTTCCCCCAGTGGCTGCTCCCGATGCCAGCAGGGGTGTTCCCCTCGGTCCCCGTGGCTGTCTCCGCTTCCCCACCCCCCCACAAATTTAAAAAAAATAAATAAATAACAAAACAAAATATCTTCCTGGCTGATTGGCCGTGACGCGGTCGTGACGCGGAATGGAGCCCTTCTCTGCAGGGGTAAGTAATGGCTGCTCCTCGCGTGCGCGGTCCCTGTCTCCTGCTCGCGCTTCCCTTCTCATCCCCTCAGTCTCCGCTCCTGTCCCCGTGGCTGCTCGCGCGGGGCAGGAGATGACGGCAGGGGATTTCCCCCCCACCCACTCCCCGGTCCCGCTTGCCCTCCGGTTCCGCTCCTGTCCCCGTGGCTGCTCGCGTGGGGCAGGAGATGACAGCGGGGAATGTTCCCCCCCCCCCCCCAAACCTGCTTCCCCTTTGGTCTCCGCTCCTGTCCCCGTGGCTGCTCGCGCGAGGCAGGGGATTTCCCCCCCCTGTCCCGCTTGCCCTCCGGTTCCACAGAGTGTGTATGTATGAGAGAGAGTGGTGTGTGTGTGTGTGTGTGTGTGTGTGTGTGTGTGTGTGTGTGTGTGTGTGTGTGTGTGTGTGTGTGTGTGTGTGTGTGTGAACGTGTAGGACACCAAAGGTACCCCCCACCCCACCCAGTCAGTCATCCCCCCACCCCACCCAGTCAGTCATCCCCCCACCCCACCCAGTCATCCCCCCACCCCACCCAGTCAGTCATCCCCCCACCCAGTCAGTCATCCTCCCACCCCACCCAGTCAGTCATCCCCCCATCCCACCCAGTCAGTCATCCCCCCATCCCACCCAGTCATCCCCCCACCCCACCCAGTCAGTCATACTCCCCACCACCCAGTCAGTCATACTCCCCCCCACCCAGTCAGTCATACCCCCCCAGTCAGTCATACCCCCCCACCCAGTAAGTCATACCCCCCCCACCCAGTCAGTCATACCCCCTCAGTCAGTCATACCCCCCACCCAGTCTGTCATACCCCCCCACCCAGTCAGTCATACCCCCCCACCCAGTCAGTCATAACCCCCCCCAGCCAGTCAGTCATACCCCCCACCCAGTCAGTCATACCTCGCCCACCCAGTCAATCATACCCCCCCCCACCAAGTCAAACATACCCCCCCACCCAGTCAGTCATACCCCCCCAGTCAGTCATACCCCCCCACCCAGTAAGTCATACCCCCCCCACCCAGTCAGTCATACCCCCTCAGTCAGTCATACCCCCCACCCAGTCAGTCATACCCCCCACCCAGTCAGTCATACCCCCCCACCCAGTCAGTCATACCCCCCCACCCAGTCAGTCATAACCCCCCCACCCAGTCAGTCATACCCCCCACCCAGTCATACCCCCCCACCCAGTCAATCATACCCCCCCCCACCAAGTCAAACATACCCCCCCACCCAGTCAGTCATAACCCCCCCCCCCACCCAGTCAGTCATAACCCCCCCCACCCAGTCAGTCATACCCCCCACCCAGTCATACCCCCCCACCCAGTCAATCATACCCCCCCCACCAAGTCAAACATACCCCCCCACCCAGTCAGTCATAACCCCCCCCCCACCCAGTCAGTCATAACCCCCCCCACCCAGTCATACCCCCCCACCCAGTCAGTCAGTCATACCCCCCCACCCAGTCAGTCACCCCCCACCCAGTCAGTCATCCCACCCCCCTGCCCAGTCACCCCACCCAGTCAGACAGTCAGTAATCCCCACCCAGTCAGTCAGTAATCCCCACCCAATCACCCACCCAGTCACCCCACCCAATCACCCACCCAGTCACCCCACCCAATCACCCACCCAGTCACCCCATCACCCCACCCAGTCACCCCATCACCCCACCCAGTCTCCCATCACCCCACCCAGTCACCCCATCCCCCCACAGTCACCCTCTCTCCGTCTCTCACCCTCTCTCTCTCCCTCTGTCTCTCCCTCTCTCTCTCCCTCTCACCCTCTCTCTCACCCTCTCTCCATCTCTCTCTCACCCTCTCTCGGTCTCTCTCTCACCCTCTCTCCGTCCTCTCTCACCCTCTCTCCGTCTCTCTCTCACCCTCTCTCCGTCTCTCTCTCACCCTCTCTCCGTCTCTCTCTCACCCTCTCTCCGTCTCTCTCTCACCCTCTCTCCGTCTCTCTCTCCGTCTCTCTCTCACCCTCTCTCCGTCTCTCTCTCACCCTCTCTCTCTCTCTCTGTCTCACCCTCTCTCTGTCTCACCCTCTCTCTGTCTCACCCTCTCTCTGTCTCACCCTCTCTCTGTCTCAAAATCTGGATCTGGATATTTTATTTACCCTGTATATCTTAACTGCCCTATACTACACCGAAATAACCTATACTGCTTTCTTCCAGATCTGACTCACACAGAAGACATTGGAATCCCCCGTAACCCAGAAGACAGGTAGGGAACACATCCCCTCCAATGTATAACATTGTGGGAATGAGGTACCTGGACATTGAGGGTCTGCGGATAAGGTAAGATCCCAGGTTGGATTGCTGCTTTAAACATTCTGAAGCGGGGGCATCCAGGCACTAGTTAAGGGGTGCAGGAAACTAGTCATTCACATCTGGCTTGTTTTTCTAGATTCGACATTTATACACACACATACACACACACAAAACAAGGACTAATTGTAGTATAATGTAATACAATAAATAAACTTATGTCAAAAACGAATGTTCTTACTAGAAATTTATTAAATTTATTTCATTTATGGTTTTTTTTAAATGCGGGGCTGGGGGCGGGATTAGAGGCGGGGTTGGGGGCGGGACTAGAGGCGGGACTAGGTGGCGAGTAGATTTTTTGGTTCGGCGAGTAGATTTTTGGGTGATTTGTCAAGCACTGTATATATATATATATATGTGTGTGTCTATTTATTTGTATACTTTCATATATATGATAATTATGCATAGATTACACACACACTCATACGTGTGTGTGTGTGTGTGTGTGTGTGTGTGTGTGTGTGTGTGTGTGTGTGTGTGTGTGTGTGTAATCTATGCATAAATATCATATATATGAAAGTATACTGTGACAAACGGCTTACTCCGGGGCTCCGTCGTTTGTCCGGGACTGTTTAGAACACGGTCTTTTAGGGTAGGTTAAATGATGAGGCGTCACGTACTGTTCCTTTAAACAGGCTATGCCTGGTTTATTCAGTCCCAGGCACTGAGACTGCCTCAGTGCATACAACAGAAAACAGATCAAAACAAAAGCTGCTCACCTGAGCGATAACTTAACTTAGATATCCCTGACTCAGGGTTGGAAGTGGCTTTTCCACTTCCAACATCAAAACACGGTACTTTTGCAGTCTTACACAAATGAACAGAAAGATTGAACCTGTTTGGGGAAGAGGCTTCTCCCCTCTGTAGTTCAGCAGCCTTCCAGCCTCCTGGCTCTGGTGGGGAGACCAGAGCAAACAGGAAATCAGTCTTTCATACCTGATTCCTAATTAGCATGACAGGTGACAGAAATCAGGCAGCAGACAAACTCTGGTCTGGATCTCTCATCCCTCAGTTCCAGCGCTTGCCAAACTGTGGGATGGAGTGTATGTATTATAAGGCTGCACTCCCAGGCCAAACAGGATAGAAACTGTCTAGTATCCTGGGAGCCCTATATACGGAATTTATTACCATCCCCTGGTTTCTGTCACATATCCTCCCCCCCAGCTCAGACCTCGAGGGATGAGCGACCATGGATATTAGGGAGTGCATCCTTGACAACCCGTCAGCATTGCCATGTTTGTGCCCTGACCTGTGTTCCACAGAAAATTTAAAGGGTTGTAGGCTTAGGAACCACCTGGTCACTCTAGCATTCTTTTCCCTGTTTTGACACATCCAGGTAAGGGGTGCATGATCTGTGACCAACCGGAATTTTCTCCCCAACAGGTAGTATTTGAGCGTCTCTACAGCCCACTTTATTGCGAGACACTCTTTCTCTACTATGGAGTAATTTTTCTCCTGGGGATTTAGTTTCCTACTTAAATAAAGGATGGGGTGCTCCTCACCTTGAGACTCCTGGGAGAGTACCGCCCCCAGCCCTACCTCAGATGCGTCGGTTTGGACTACGAACTCTTTGGAGAAGTCAGGTGTGACCAACACTGGTTGGGCACAGAGAGCTTCTTTCAGGCTTCTAAAGGCCTGTTCGGTTTCGGGGGACCACTTTACCATTAGCGGTCCTCTTGCTTTTGTGAGGTCAGTTAGTGGGTTGCCTTAGTTGCAAAATTGGGAATAAACCTTCTATAGTACCCAATTAACCCCAAAAAGGTCCTTACTTGTTTTTTTGTAACTGGCCTTGGCCAATTTTGTATCGCCTCCACTTTGAGTGTTTGGGGTTTGAGTAAACCTCTGCCAATAGAATATCCCAGATACTTGGCCTCCTCCAGACCAATAGTGCATTTAGCGGGGTTAGCAGTTAGTCCAGCAGACCGGACTGCGTCAAGCACAGCTTGGACCTTTGGAAGGTGGGATTGCCAATCTTCACTATGGATTACCACATCATCCAGGTAGGCGGCAGCATACCGAGCATGTGGTTTTAAAATTTTATCCATCATTCTTTGGAATGTGGTGGGAGCTCCATGTAAGCCAAAAGGCAACACCTTATACTGAAAGAGGCCGTCTGGGGTTGAGAAGGCTGTCTTTTCTTTTGCCCTTTCTGTGAGGGGAACCTGCCAGTACCCTTTTGTTAGGTCTAGGGTTGTGAGATATCGGGCTTTGCCCAGTCTCTCTACAAGTTCATCTACCCTGGGCATAGGATAAGTATCAAATTTTGACACCGCGTTTAGTTTCCGGTAGTCATTACAAAACCTTGTTGTACCATCTGGCTTTGGGACTAAGACTATAGGGCTGTTCCACCCACTTTGGGATTCCTCAATTACACCTAGTTTTAGCATTTTTTTAACCTCTAAACTTATAGCCTTTCTTTTGGCCTCTGGGATTCGGTACGGTTTAAGGTTAACTCGGACCCCCGGTTCAGAGACTAGGTCATGTTCAATTACGCTAGTTCTACCTGGCCGTATAGAGAAGATTTCTTTGTTTCTTTTCACTAAATTCTGAACCTCTCGTTTCTGATGAACAGACAGGGTTTCAGCTATGCTAACCTCTGGGTCAGTTTCTTGATTCTCTGACGGACCTGGGGGTACTAGGGTTAACAAGACTTCTCTATCTTTCCAGGGCTTGAGTAGGTTTATATGGTAAATTTGCTCAGGTTTCCTCCTACCTGGCTGTCTTACCTTATAATTTACTTCTCCCACTCTTTCCAAGACCTCATATGGCCCATGCCATTTAGCAAGGAATTTACTCTCCACGGTGGGAACCAGAACTAGTACCCTATCACCTGGAGAAAAAATTCTGACCCTAGCACCCTTATTATATGTATTCCTCTGTGCTTCTTGAGCTTTCTCCATGTGTTCCCTCACTATGGGTAGGACTGCAGCAATGCGGTCCTGCATCTGGGCAACATGCTCTATTACACTTCTGTAAGGGGTAACCTCGTGTTCCCAAGTCTCTTTGGCTATATCCAGTAAGCCCCTTGGGTGTCGGCCATACAATAGTTCAAACGGGGAGAAGCCAGTGGATGATTGGGGAACTTCCCTAATGGCAAATAACAGGTACGGTAACAAACAATCCCAGTTTTTCCCATCTTTATCAACCGCCCGCCGTAACATGCTCTTTAAGGTTTTATTGAACCTTTCCACTAAACCATCTGTTTGTGGATGATAGACTGAGGTTCTGAGATGCTTGATTTTTAGGAGTTTACATAGCTCTTTCGTTACTTGGGACATAAATGGTGTTCCCTGGTCAGATAGAATCTCTTTAGGAATCCCGACCCGGGAAAACAGAACTACTAACTCTTTTGCTATGTTTTTAGCTGAGGTGCTACGTAGGGGAACTGCCTCCGGATATCGGGTGGCATAATCTAATATTACCAATATATGCTGATGTCCCCTAGCAGACTTTATTAGGGGTCCTACTAGATCCATAGCAATCCGGTCAAATGGTACCTCTATTATGGGAAGGGGTACCAATGGGCTGCGGTACGCCTTGAACGGGGCGGTGATCTGACATTCTGGGCATGAGGAACAATAATTCGTAATTTCTGCCAGAACCCCAGGCCAATAGAAGCTTCGGAGAACCTTTTCTTTTGTCTTTTCCACCCCTAGGTGTCCCCCCAATGGATGACTATGTGCGAGGTGTAATACTACGTTACGGAATGTCCGTGGTACCAACAATTGTTTAGTTGTAACTGATTTCCTTTTATCAACCCGATATACTAGGTCGTTCTCTACCTCGAAGTAGGGGTAAGCAAGTGACCTATCTGGTTGGCCAGGAGTACTATTCTGGTCCCGTATATTTCCCCTTGCTACCGCTAATGTGGGGTCCTCCCACTGGGCCTTCTTAAAACTCCCAGGACTGACCTCTAGGTCAGCGAGGGTCTTATCCGGTTCTGGGGTGGTAAGTGTCTGCTCAACATCTTGATTTGGGGTATTCCCTACCAAAGTAGTGATGGGGAAGGGAATTTTACAGCACTCCTCCTTTTCCCCCTTCTTATTTGGGCCCTCGTCAACCTCCATTTCTGAAAAAGGGAAAGGATTTGTTTCTTCTAATACTTCGTTATGGTCCGCTATTGAACTCTGGGCGCTATTCTGAGCGGGGGACCACATTTTTAGAAAATGGGGAAAGTCGGTCCCTATTAACACATCATGTGCCAGTTTGGGTACAATACCCACCTTGAAATCTAAAGAACCAAACTCTGTTTCAAAAAAAACATCAACAGTGGAATATTCATGATTATCCCCATGTATACAACAAATTGCCACTCTTTGTGAACTGTTTCCCTGTTTCTTCTTAATGGGCAAGAGGTATTCGGACACTAGTGTGACCATGCTCCCAGAGTCAAGAAGTGCCCGAACCCTCTTACCATTAACCTTTACAAATGCCCACAGATGGTTATTCAAGGGGTCCTCTGGGCTAGGGCCCATACATTGGGACAACAGCGAATAAGGTTCCACGCTGTTGCATTGCATGGGCTCATCATTTAGTGGGCAGATTTTTGCTGTGTGGCCCCTCTCATGACAATTTACACATTTAGGTACATAGTTTGTGTCCCACTTAGAGCCTTTTCCCGGCTCCCCATGTTGGCTATTGCCCTTAGTGTGCGAACCACTGTTGCTGATGCTGCGTGAAGGTGGTCGCCGCTCTTCAGCGCCCCTTAACCCCGGTACCCTTTTACCGTCTCTGGCAGAGTCCTGGAACCTCGGGTAGTGGGGTTGCTCCACGACTGTGGGTTGCGGGTGCTCTTCTGCTGCATTGTACCTTTCTACGAGGGCCACAAGCTCATCCGCATTGTGGGGGTCACTCCGACTGACCCAACGGCGTAAGGCAGAGGGAAGTTTCCTCAAGAACTGGTCCATGACCAACCGTTCCACGATGTGGCTGGCTGAGTTGATCTCGGGTTGTAGCCACTTCCGGGCGAGGTGGATGAGGTCATACATCTGGCTTCGGGTGGCTTTATCCATCGTGAAGGACCATGCGTGAAACCTTTGGGCGCGAACAGCCGTGGTTACGCCGAGGCGGGCGAGGATCTCGAACTTCAATTTTGCATAGACGTTAGCTTCGGCTGGCTCTAGATCAAAGTAAGCCTTCTGGGGTTCGCCGCTTAGGAAGGGTGCGATTAGACCAGCCCACTCAGCTTCTGGCCATCCCTCTCTCTGTGCCGTGCGTTCAAACGTGAGAAGATAGGCTTCCACATCATCCGAGGGTCCCATCTTCTGAAGGTAGTGGCTTGCCCTGGTCATTTTCGGTACTGGGGCTGCCGCTGCCAGTGGAAGGTTACTGATAGTCCCCCTCAGGATCTCGAGTTCCTGCTGTAAGCCCTGAGCGAACCGCTGTTGCTCTTCTCTCAGCAAGCGGTTTGTCTCTTGCTGGTTTGCATTCGCGTTTTGCAGGGCTTCATTCGTCTGTTGCTGGTTTGCATTCGCCTGTTGCTGGTTTGCATTCGCCTGTTGCTGGTTGGCATTAATCTCTTGCTGGGCTATTAGCAGCTGTTGCTGGGCTGCATTCGTCTGCTGCTGGTTTGCATTAGTTTCTTGCTGGGCTATTAACAGCTGTTGCTGGGTTTCATTCGCGTCTTTCTGGGCAGCGACATTGCGTACCAGCGCACCCACCACGTCTTCCATCTTGTTTGCAGAGGATGAAAAAACTTTTTTTTTTTTTTTTTTTTTCAAAATTCTTTAACCCGCAGACCCCCTAGTGCTCTGCCCGCATTCTCCACCATATGTGACAAACGGCTTACTCCGGGGCTCCGTCGTTTGTCCGGGACTGTTTAGAACACGGTCTTTTAGGGTAGGTTAAATGATGAGGCGTCACGTACTGTTCCTTTAAACAGGCTATGCCTGGTTTATTCAGTCCCAGGCACTGAGACTGCCACAGTGCATACAACAGAAAACAGATCAAAACAAAAGCTGCTCACCTGAGCGATAACTTAACTTAGATATCCCTGACTCAGGGTTGGAAGTGGCTTTTCCACTTCCAACATCAAAACACGGTACTTTTGCAGTCTTACACAAATGAACAGAAAGATTGAACCTGTTTGGGGAAGAGGCTTCTCCCCTCTGTAGTTCAGCAGCCTTCCAGCCTCCTGGCTCTGGTGGGGAGACCAGAGCAAACAGGAAATCAGTCTTTCATACCTGATTCCTAATTAGCATGACAGGTGACAGAAATCAGGCAGCAGACAAACTCTGGTCTGGATCTCTCATCCCTCAGTTCCAGCGCTTGCCAAACTGTGGGATGGAGTGTATGTATTATAAGGCTGCACTCCCAGGCCAAACAGGATAGAAACTGTCTAGTATCCTGGGAGCCCTATATACGGAATTTATTACCATCCCCTGGTTTCTGTCACAATACAAATAAATAGGCAAGAACAATAGGATATCATATCATTTACACTCTTTATTTAAGATAGCATACCAACTTTCATAAGGAATAAAATGTATTATAATACAATTATAAAAGTAATTTATTTATATTTAATTATTTAAAAGCAGCTAAATCAATATCTAAATTAAGTCAGAGTTGTGACAAAGTGTTTAGAGAGTGAATCCAATAGCTTTCTCGTTGTCTTGAACGCAAGAAAATGTCACCACCTCTTGCATCAGGGGCAACACTCTTAACTCCTTAAAGAGTTAGACCAGTTGGGTCTTTGTTATGATATTTGCAAAAGTGTTTTGAAACGCCATGGCTCCTGAAACCTGAACATATGTTTCTTTTGTGTTCTAAGAACCGTGTTTTTAAGTTCCTTTTTAGTACGTCCAACATATTGTTTGTTACATTGGCATTTTAGTACTTAGACTACTGAGCTGGAGTTGCAATTGATATAGCTCTTAATTTGGACATTTTGTCCATCGTTACATGATTTAATGCACTTGGGTTCATTGCTTTCCATACATTTACAGGTTAAATATCTGGACGCTTTCAGATTTCTACTCTACCAATAAGTAATCATTGGTCTGTCTGGAATTTCATTACAGGCATACCCCGGTTTAAGTACACTCACTTTAAGTACACTCGCGAGTAAGTACATCTCGCTCAGTAGGCAAACGGCAGCTCACGCATGCGCCAGTCAGCACGTCCTGAACAGCAATACCGGCTCCCTACCTGTACCGAAGGTGTGCACAAGCGGGGAGACTATAGAGCCTGTTACAAATGCCTTATTTACATCAGTTATGCACTTATATGACGATTGCAGTAAAGTACATGCATCGATAAGTGGGAAAAAGGTAGTGCTTCATTTTAAGTACATTTTCGCTTTACATACATGCTCCGGTCCCATTGCGTACGTTAATGCGGGGTATGCCTGTACACAGAATCTCATCTTCCGTTAAAATGCTCTTCTTTTTTCTCTTTTTAATAATGCAATTCTATTGAGATTTCTTACTTTCTCCAGAGATGAGTCAATTAATTGTGTTTTGTAATTTTTCTTTCCAAACCTTTATACTAGTAGTACAGCTCCAGTATTGAAGCCTGAATCTAATGTGGAATTTATTTTGATCCGTCTGAATTGTCCTGAGGGGATGTTTATCCACTGTGGATGGTGGCTGCTACGAGCATCGAGATACCATAATGAATAAAAAGTTGTAGTAAAATTCCTTCCTATAGATTTTTGTGTGAATAGGTCCCGCTCCTGAATTGCACAAGAGGTTGGACAGGACACGTAACACTGTCCAGCCCCCTTAATGATGTAGATGACCAAATATGGCCATATAGCATCTCCCTCATGATGCAGAGACCTATATAAGGGCATCTATGTTATCCAGGAGGAAGTAAATACAGTACAGCCCTGCATCTTACCTTCAACACTGCAGGGACATGGCTGCAGACGGAGAGATGGATGCCTATGGCTGCGCAGCTCATCAAAAAGGTGAGTACCGGTATTTCTCTCCCTGCATATCCCCGAAAAGGATTAATGCTGTGGTGTCCCCTTCACAAGCATGGATCCCCACAGAATTAATCTTCCTGGGCAGCTTACTGTTCTCGGGGCCACGAAACAGGAGCCGCAGTGCAGCTGCACCAGTAAAGGGAAAGTCGCGGCACTGAGAACAGTAAGTGTTGCGACACCTGTAGCTGAAATAGAGGTACTGTAGTAATGCCATGGTATAGATTATTGGTAAGACCTCACAAATATACGTATATCTTAATTTATATAGTGCCCGCAGGTGTACTTAACACTTTACAAGGGAGACAATAGAGTACAGGGAATTATAGTACAATAAGATAAGACAATAGGAAAGGAAAGACGACTCCTGAAGAAGCTCCGGCAAAAAGCATAGAATCTGGTGAATCTGCGCAGAGAACGAGGGAGTAGAGTCCTGACAACCGGACCAGCCGAGTCAACCCACTTCTGCCCTCAGTTGAGACGTCACCAGAAGGGACGTAGGAATGCGGAAGTGATATCCCATACTTGCAAAGATCGTCAACAGGGACGCCACGGACCCACCATTCGTACAAGGCGCTTTTTTGTCATGTGAAATGTGAGGGTATTTTCCACATTTTCTTGTCAATTTACAATGTAGTTCTAGCCATACTATACCATTTTAGTTTTTCTCTTCATTCTTTGAGACGAACGGGAAGACCTCTGCAACATCTCTGAGGTTTTTCATCACTGCTCCAATCAGAGAGAGATTGTATCTCTGATATGCCATATCCCTAAGGAGAATTCGCGAGTGGAACTGATCTATATACACTTATGAGAATTCATCATTATATTGGTCGCACTATTGTATTTTTATTATTTTTTCATATCCACGCTGTGAGCTTCCTGCCCTCCTGTAACGCCTGTATGCCCGCAGACCTGGCCAGTCCCCAGTACTGAGGTGGGTAAGGGTATAACACGCACCCACAGCAGTGAGGGCGTGCCCGGAGTGTGGTAATTGCATTGCTGGGCCTAGTGAAAAAGGGTTACCATTATACTTGCTGAGTCCGGGGCGCCAGAGGTCGGAAGGTAGTTGTCCAATAGCCAGAGTCCAGGGATAGGAGAGAGCAGCGTAGTAAGGTCCGGAAGCCAAGATTCAAGGGCAGGAGAAGGCAGCATAGTCAAAGTCCAAAGCAGAGTTCAAGTTCAAACCAAGGGAATCCAAACAAGCGCAGGGACAGGAATCAGTAATAGACAAGGGAGCTGGGCATAGACACTGCACACACAGGAGCTACAGGAAAGCTATGCAGAGCAAGGAAGCAGAGGGCAGATTGGGGTTATAAAGGAGGGAGGACAAATAGCAGGAAGGGGAGGAGCAGGGGTTTGTCTGGGAGCTTGCAGGGATAGGTGAGTGAGAGTAGAGGATGAGACAGGGAGGTAATCTAGGGTAATGGCCTGTAAACTGTGAGGGGCGGAACCAGTATCAGGGGAGGATTGGTAAATAGAGCGGGTGCGAGCGCCCTCTGTAATACGGTCACGTGCGCACAACCCGCGAGTGCCAGAGCATGGGGGAAGCATCGCGGAGGAGGTGCTCGGCAGAAGGGCAGGAGAGGGGGAAGGAGCGGAGGAAGCAGGTGAGGGAACGGAGGCACGCCGAGGGGTGCGAGTCCCCTAACGGAGGACCAGGGAGCGGGAACGCGCGCACACACTGGAAGAACCGTGCAAGTGTGTTGACCGCGAACGGTAGCGCTCTGAGCGCGCCGCAAGGGAGTGGGGCAGAGAAGGCGAAGGCAGAGGAAGGAAAGGGCTGGCCGGAGGGAGCAAGGTGATGGGGACACGCTGGGAAGAGCGAGTCCCCCAATCCGTTACAGCTCCCCTCACTTGGAAGACATTGAGATTTGCGTAGACCTAGGAATGGTCTGTAGAGCATTTTTTGAGCTGCTTTACAACTATTATTACACAAGATTTACACATTAGTGGTGGTGTTTAAATATAATATATTATTCACATTTTTGAGTTATCACTGCTAAGTTCTAATACGTGTTTTTTCACTTCACTGCACATTTAATATCCAACCACGTTCCCATCTGTTATTTTGTACTGTTTGCACTTTGTTGAATTGTTTGAACTAGCACTGTAGGTACTCTACTCATTTAGCTTACCAGGAGCACCCGATTACACACCTTCCAGTTCAATAGGAAAGGACATCCCTGCCCCAGAGTTTACAATCTAAGTGGTATGATGGGAGACTTACAGAGACAGCAGGCAAGGGAATAAGTGCAACAGATGGCAGTCATTGGTAGGAGTGACTGTAGATGTTTGACAGTCGCCATGAGTCTAGGCTATTGGAGTACTTAATTTAAGAGGTGAGTTTTAAGGTTTGTCTTAAAGGTGGAGAGAGAGGGTGCTCGTATGCTGAGTGTGAGGGAGTTCCACATGTAAGGGGCAGTGAGGGAAAAATTTTTAAGGTGGGAGAGAGAAGCAGAGGTGAAAGGGGTGTATGTAGACAGTTGTTGGTAGAACACAGGAGACAAGCAGGGGCATAGCAAGAGATCAAAGCTGATATGTACAGAGGAGCAGATGAGTGGAGAGACTTAAAAGTAAGACTTAAAAGGAGAACTTTGTGGGTGATCTGAAATGTTATGAGAAGCCAGGAGAGGGATTTAAGGAGATGAGCGGAGAATGTTTTTGTAGATGGTGAAATTATTCTAGCAGCAACTTTTTAGATAGCTTGCAAAAGAGAAAGTTGTGAGGCAGGGAGGCCTGTTAGCAGTGTGTTACAATAATCCAGACAGGAGAGGATAAGGGCATGCATTAGAGTTTTAGCAGTAGGATCACAGAGAAAAGAGCAGATCTTGGCAATATTAAGGAGGAAGTTGCAACACGTTTTAGCCATGTCGTGAATGTGAATGGAGAAGGATAGGGAGGAGTCAAGTGTGACTCCTAGGCAACATGCTCTGGTGACAGGATAGATGGTAGTACCATTTATGGTAATGGAAAAAGGGAATATTGAGCCAGGTTTATGCAGAAATACGAGGAGCTCAGCTGTACCCATATTAAGTTAAGGCGGCAGAGCCCTATACACGATGATATAGCTAGGAGGCCATTTGAGACCAGGGACTGGATTTCATGTGTGAGGGAACGGGTGGCTAGATATATCTTCGTATCATCTGCATAGAGATGATATCCAAAGGCCAAAATAGTTGATGAGGTGACCAAGTGATAATGTATAGAGAGAGAAAAGGAGAGGTCCCAGAACAGATCCCGGAGGTACACCAACAGACAGATCAACAGTAAACGAAGACCTGTTAGCAACAGAGACCAAAAATGTGCCATGGCAGAGGTGTGATCAGAACCAGGGTAGAGCTTTGTTGCAGATACCAGGTGAGTTTAGAATGTGAAGGAGAAGAGGGTGATCGACAGAATGGAAGGCAGCAGAGAGTTCGATCAGGATTAGTAGGGAAAAATGGCCATGGGATTTGGCTTCATGTGGATCAATAGCTACTTTAGTGAGCACAGTCTCTGAGTAAGGCCTTGCCCCCGCTGCATGCTGCAGCGTCCGCTGTGGCGGACGCTGCGCTCACCAGAGCCCTCCCCGCAACGGCGCCGGGCCCGCTGCGAGGGGGGGCCACAGTGCTCGCGCGAGAGCTACTCCTGCTCTCAATAGAATTGAGAGCAGGAACTCGCGTCGAGCGGCTAGGCACGCCCCCCGGCGGTTCAGCCAATGAGGGCGAACCTGCCGGGTGACGTCATGGCCGCGCCACCATCACTCCTCCGGCACGTCCCCCCCGGTCTCTGCTCCTGCAGTGAGCTGCAGACCTGGGAATCGCCGGAACGCGCAGCCGAAAGCGCGGGCGCGCATTAGAGCGCAGTGACCAGGGCCTTAGCCTAAGCTGTATGAAAGCCAGATTGTAATGAGTCCAGGAGGGCATGGGAATTAATAAAGTTGATCATACGGGACAACATAAGACATTCTAGTAGTTTGGAGGCAAAAGGCATACAGGCCGGAAATTAGTAAGGCACGTAGGTTCTAGGGTGTTTTCGAGAATAGGTGTGACCACTGCATGCTTAAAGGAGGAGGGGAGGAAAAGATGCCATAGGACATGAAGCAATAAAAAATATGGGCGAGAGTTTATATGAGAGTTTGGGAGTACTCTCGAGGATGAAGCACCCACCCTAAATTGGACGATTAGGTTTTTCTATTTGTAATGCACTTGGTCATTTTTATTATTGGTAATTCTTAGAAATTTTGTACATTTTTAACACTTTTTGGAAGTTATGTACAATAAATTTTTACTTTTATATTTTTCTGTTGCCGAGCCCGTTCATTTCAGCAGTGCACGGCTTATTTTCTTCCACGGATTCTCTTCTTCATAAGTACAAATCAAGGCTATCCCCCTCCCCACTTCTTTTTACTCTGGCAGTCATTCCTCTGGCCTATAAGATAAGACTTATATGAATATATGGCTTCAATGACTATGACAAATGTTTTTTGAAAATGCACTGAGATTGTCCTGACTTTAAATCACGTCTATATTTTCAGTCTTCACATGGGTAAAAAAAAAGACTATACTGTACATAGGCTGTATTTGTTTATCACATATACATGTAGACATGTTGCCATTTGCCAGCATTCCTAAACGTGCCAGATAATACATCAACAATTACGGGCTTAGTTTTACAAAAAGGATTGCAAAAAACCTTGGAAGCTAGTCTTGAATACATTGATACAAATTATGGGATCTATGTATCAAAGCAGGGAAAGGGGAGTTTTACCCACTGCTCTGTTATTTGGAACAGAGCTGTGGTATATTTAAGAGCAGTTTCTTATATGTGATGCACAATGTTAGGCGTATTCTACTTCAGATATGGGGGATTTTTTATTTGGCAAAGAAAAGAGAAGAATAATGGCGGACAGACGCAGAATATAATGCATCTGATTATAACTCCATAGCTCCTCTTATGTCATCCCCCAATTCACAAGCTAGGGCAGACGGGACACAATTAGGACATTAATACACACCGAGGAAAGCATGGGGATGATTTACTAAAGTAGCTGCAAAACTGGGGTACAACCAGAGCAAAAGATTTACATCAGGTGCATAAAGGAAACAGATCACATTGCTTTCACATTGCACTGATTTCCCCCCTTTATTTATATTCCAATGTTCATCATTATCACTTGTTAAATTAGGATCGCTGGACATGGATCTAAAAAGCCATCTGTTCTGGACCAGCCTGCAGTGTTGATGATGAGCCGGTAGTGCTAAGAAAGCCCTTGAGTGTCAGGAAAAAAGGTTCCCAAAATTCCTATTCCAATCATTTTGATAACTCATGTCATTGCTGGCCCCAAGTTTGAGAACCCCTAGTTTATATAAAGGCAACACATTTCATGATATCCATGCAACTGAGCTCTTCTATATTGTTTGGGTATTACTTGTTTGTCAGTCTTTTCTCTGATGATTGTTAACATGGATCACTGAGCCAATTATAGCACCTTTCCTGTACAAACTCTTGCTGTGAAAAACAATACAGCCACAATCAGTACTGAAGAGGTTGCATTTGCTGCCACACTTCAGCAAACCAATTTAAAGAAATCAATGCCCAGCACAGCACTGCAGATGTCTCTGTATGTTTTTTTACATACATGTAAACAGCGTAAGGATACATTTTGTTAATGCTTGATATTGCAGCGCAAGCAAATGGGAATAATATTTTTCCCCATAATTCACCATATCTTTGTAGGACAAAGGTAAAAAAAAAAACCCACGTATCCTGATTCTAATGTTCTCCATGCCATTAATTTGTTATAGTGCTAAAAGGTTCATATCAAGGTATATATAGCGAGAAAAGGGACAGTCATTGCATAGGGATGATACTCGACTGGATTCCAAGACAGAAAGACAGATTAAAAAAACAAGACAACGACCAGAAGTCAGAGCAACGTGGAGGAGAGAGGCTTGCAGCTGCAGTACCTGGAAGATCATTGGGGAGGCCTTTATCCAGCAGTTGATTGACAAGGGCTGCTGCTGTTGCTGATAATACATATATTATATACATATAACCACCCCTTATTTCCCTAGATGTATTCATGTTTGGATACTAGGGCGGGGGGCCTAAGTTCATCTCCCCTGTGTGTAAGATGGTCTATTCAGCCGTCACGGGAGCAGACTGTGGTCAGACAACGAAGAGAGAGAGACATACTTTTGGATAATAATTCTTTATATGTATATAACATGGCTGGTCCAGATTGCCTCTCTGCCTCCTCTCACGTAAGTCCTTTGTATCTACAGGCTGTGACAGGCAATCCTGTGGGCTTTTGACCTCCCTCATGCTACTCTCTGAGTGACAGAAGTGGTGGTGACTCAGGGTCTGTGTACAGCCTATCAGGGTACAGACCTTGAGCCCTCCCCTTCTAGAGCTTAGGGAGGAAGTGCCAAATTAAGAGTTAGTGCTGATCCAACCCTCCTAGGGAGTGGAGGTGCGTGGCCGGTCTCCTCCCAGCTGGGAGAGGGATAGGCCAGTCAGTCCCTCATGGGCTGGCTGCCCAAGAAAGATCAAGAGGTCTCCATTAACAGAGAGCCAACATAATCCAGAGGCCTGGGATCCTCTGACCATCATGCATCTGCTGTATGTACCATCTGCAGTGACTGCAACAATAAAGCCCTTTGCTTTATATACCCCTGTCTGCTGGGCAAGGGGGGGGGGGGGGGAAGAAGTCTGTTCCAGTAGGAGACTGTCTCTGGATATCCTGGAGCCACTGGAGCTGGAAGCGATTTCACCAGTTAAAGAACACCCACCAAGATCATCAAAAGCCTGTCCTGTTTCCCCCCTACCTCGCGGAATACTCAGCTCTCCTGGACCCTCACAGGTATGCCAGCACCACAATAGTAGTAGCCACAGCAGTATCTAGGGGGGGGAGAGGGGGGGAGGGTACATGTGTTATTATTATATTATATATTTATATTATATTTTTATTTTCATACAAACTGCTAATTTGTTTATTTATTTATAGGGCACCAACATATTTTACATGCCACATATTAGGTGGGAAAGATTAACAATATAACAATAATATTTGCCTTATCGATCCAATGGGAAAAATAATGTATCATTGGGCATTGCATGCTTGGAGAATGAAATAAATACCACCAACTACATGGTGCCTTTTATAGCAGTATTAAATATCATGTCGGCATGATCATGCTAATGCAGTATTAGGTGTACCCATCATACTGTGTATGTTTAAACACCTGCTTTTGGAGACATACCTTTTGATCTGAAATCAGGATTAGGCTGCCATAGTTTCCTGAGCACATGTATCTTAAAAATTAAATAAAAACAAACATTCAAAAATAGTGTTGCAATGTTTGAGACGTTGTTTTTTTGTGTGCTGTCAATCCTACGTGTGCTTTAACCCCCAGTAATAGCCATGAGGAGAGGTATTTTCACACCGTGCTGTCACTTTAGGTAAATAGCATTTGTGGTTGGTAATGGAGATCAGATGTCATATCATTTGAAGACGTGCATTAGTTTGTCCAGTCTTTGCTCTCCAAGTATAATAGATAATTACAGCTTTATTTTTTTTTAAACTGTTTCCTTTATTTTACTTATTGGCATATTAAGGTTCTCAACAGTCAGAATTCAGCCAGGTAATAAATAATTGTATAATGGTAATAAACATGTTGGAGTGTACATATGAGTAAAAGTGCCGCTGTCCTTTTAAATATAAAAACAATGGCTCATGGTTTTGATTGTACAATTTAATTGTACAGGCAGCAGCATTGCATTCAAGTTATTTTGTCATCACATAATCTTCATGGGTGGGGAGAGGAATGGATTGACTTGACTCTGCCCAAATTAACAGTAAAGATATTAAAGTCAGAATTGTAATCACTTACTGACTGCAAGTCTATAAAGGTCTATGAAACTACAGTGTATTCATGTACAGTACCGCTGCTGCTCATATGGGGTAGAACTTATTTGAACCCTTTCTCAAACCCAACAGGTTCATGAAACTGAACATAGCTCTTCTCTGCTTCATTGCTGGAGGTGCCTGAAGTCACTGTCCCTTCCAGCACTGCAAGAGCATTACAAAGAAAGTGTATTAGAAATTCTACTTACCTTCCTGTTTCTAAAAATGAGAGCAGGATCTGGGCTGCGATGTATAGTAATCATACTATTTACTGTGGTGGCAACTGTATAATTGGTACAGTACTGTTGACCCCCAAAATGATTTTCTTTCTTTCTTTAAGACTGTATATTACCAGTAATAATTCCAAGCTACAATACATACTATTAATTAAATATGTCAAACTCTGTCCACCAGACAGGTTGCTGGGAGAGCAGCCATTCAGTCTCACTGCATTGAAAGTTGAGCCTTTCACTGCTGACCACCAACACGTCCTTACAGCTTTCACTATCTCTGTGCAACAAAATAAATAAAGCTTCGGATATATCAGCTTCAGTGTTGTTTTCACCCAGCCCTGGTATTGGTGTAGAAGTTGCTTCATGGCACCTCCTGCAGTCCCTGCTGTGGCCACGACCTGTCTCCCCTCTGCATCAGCACTAGAGAGGCTCTGACGTCATCCCCATGATCGTCCAAGGAGGACCATCTCCTCCTCTCCCTCCCATAGCAGGAGAGCTGCTGAGGCTGTCAGTGGGCTGCCGGGGGTGGGGGTGGGGGGGAATAAAACGAGAGAAACTTTTATTTCCGGGCAATCCCAGCTGGTGACAGACACCCAGCTCCATAACCCCCACAAGTCACCCAGGACAGAACAGGGGCACCTCAACTAAGAAATGCTACTGCTGCTGCCATCACCACCAGCGCATCATTCATGATCAGCCGCAGCAGACCCGGGCGGGCAGCTCCAGGTTTCAGTGCAAGCAGCTGCAGAGCCGAGCAGATCTCCTCCAGTCACTGTGCTGCAACGAGAAATCATCATCATCATCATCATAACCATCAATAATATTAATAATGCCGTGCGTGTCTTCTCATCTGCTGAGTCACGGAGAAGGCTCGTCCTGAGCACGAAATCCCCAGCAATAGTGGAGATATATATGCTGATTATTTGAGGCTCATTAGCACACAGCACTGCCCCCCCCCCTCCACCCCCCCCCCCCCCCCCACCACCCTTGCAACATCTGAGGATTACAGGCTCGGTGTTATATCAGTATGATCGCCGCTGCTTTCTTGGTGTTGCTGAGACCTTACAGCATCCAATGTGCTCTGCTTCTCCTGCTGCTCACGCTGGGGACCATCGCCACGGTCTCCTTCCTGTGCTGCTGGCACCGCAAGCTCCAGAAGGGAAGGCACCCCATGAAGAATGTGCTTGGTGGGCGTGCAAGGAGCAGAGGTAGGACATGTAAGGAAACCCTCCGAAAATACTACCATAACAGCCATGTCAGGGTTTTTATTTCACGCCACATACATGCAACATTCACAAGTGGTCATCCGTGGGACCTTCTGCACAGGCACATTGGCAGGGGTATGTGCACCGCAGTTACTGCTTAATGTAGCATGTTCATGTCCTGCCATTAAGGAAGCTGGAAGAAAGTCATGCCTTGGCTGCCTTAACCTGTGTTCCTTGCTCAGTGCTGTGCAGGAGGGTGGCATGGTGTAGATGTGGCAGTCCTGTGATCTGATTCATTTGGCAAACGATTTTAGGACATTTCCACCACCAGGACTGCGGCAGACGAGTCTCCACCCATCCTACCAGATATGTGTGAGCAAGTACAGTGGCTGAGATGTTGGGACAGTGTGAGGGAGTCAATGCCAGCACAGACACCACACTAAACACTTTATTCTTGTTTTGTGATATAACTGGTCCCTTTGCAGCTGTGCCCTTGATAGTTAATCTGGAGTTTATGTTTTTTTTATTTATTTTTTTATAAAGAGGATTGGTATTTAATCCAACCCAGAAGTGCAGGATTGAATCTGATTACTTGTGTTTTTTTCTCTTTCCAGATGCCATCCTGAGGTCCCATCACTTTCGCTCAGAGGTAACTGCGTTTGCTCATCATTTCAAGGGCAGAGTATGTGTGCGCGCAGTGATCACTTTTTGCACAATATTAACATGTTAAACCACTTTAACCGCAACATCTGTTGTGTTGAGCATGGTTAGCCTGGCATAACAATTTAAGGGTTGACTACATTTTTATTGTTTAATTGTTTAACCTTATTGCTGCCAGAGGCCTGGCTGCAGCGCATTGCATTGCTCTCTTCTCTGGCAGCTAAAGGGTTATGCTATAGCTTCAAAGGTGGCTGGTCTTAGATGGTTTGTTTCGTATAGCTTCAGGGCATTGTACGTAAGATACAAAAATGAGGTGACCACCAGGTAACCTCTGGAGCAGTTTGGTTACTATTTGTTTTCTCTAGCTTTCTTTAGTTGTACTAAACTAAATCATTCATGTTAATCCCTTTTTAAATGTACAGTCTTGTTTCACTACAGTAGCTGTTTCACCTACTTAGGGATTTTGGCCCATGTTTACTAATGTGTGCTATGCCATGAGATAGCTTCCAACGCAGAAAGACCTCACTTAAACGGACCCTAAGGCCGAAAAGTGTATTATGGAGTAGCACCAGTGGTGTAAGAGGTTTAAAAAAAAGTAGTGGTACTGTGCCAGAGTAAAACTGATTCTAAATTCCTTTACCATTGAGGAAAAGCTACTTTGAGCATATTTTAGAAAGATGTATGCACGTATGTATACTTAGTAAGCAGAAAGGTAGAGACGCTTCATCAACTAAAGCCATTTTTCTTTCAATCGAAATACAAAACGTGGCTGCTCGGGTGTGTAAATTAAAAAGTAGTGGCGCCCCCTAGTACCATCACACGTGGCCCTTTGCGTCATCAAACTGTAGCTCGCTATGGCCACCAGCTTGTGGTATAGGTAATGCGTTTAACCCTTCACTGTCCGGGGCTTCTGGGATACGTCCTATTCTATAGTTATAGTTAGTGTTCGACAAACCTATACATTTGCTCGCCCCGGGCGAGTGGATTTAACCCCCGGGCGAGTAAATATTGGCCCAAGCAGCACACGTTTGGTACTAGGTGGCGAGTAGATTTTTTTGTGTGGCGAGTAGATTTTTTGGTGATTTGTCAACCACTGGTTATAGTACATAGTTCTTAACCCATTTGTTGCCAGAGGAGCCTGCAATACATTGCATCACATTTATATAACCCGTAATTCCCGTGCTGAGTGGCCCTGCAGGGTTTGGTTGTGAGCCGTGGTACAGAATAACCCATCTCCTGCTGCAGAATGGGCCATAACTAAACATATTGAGACTGTGTATTAACATATATATTTTTTTCAAATTTGTGTTGCGTCCAAAATGTCAGTGTTAAAAATGACTACAAACCTTCCAAAAAATGTGCGATGTATATATGAAGACTTCATACTGTACATATGATGCATCGTCTGTTCTTTATCACTTTTGACTGATTCATGTTGAATACCTGATTGATACAATTTAAATGTAAACAGAATTATATGTATTTTTGTATAACTAGTATTAGTAAATTTCAAGTATTAGTGAGATATTATTTATAATAGCCATAGTGTGAAAATAATACATTTTTGTTAACCTATATAATGAAACATCCCTGTTGCATCAAATACATGTTTGTTTTGATACATAGCAACTTCATTAAGAATCTTTTTAGACTTTACACCAAGGTGAACTTGGCGAACGATTCTGACACACTTTGCACTTTTATTTGGCGCACAGATGGAGAAATGTAAACTTAGTACATAGGAACCAGAGCCGGTGCAAGGGTATTTCGTGCCCTAGGCGAACCTTCAGCTTGCACCCCCCTCCGCCCCCACTCCCCTACACACACAATTAACTTTCAGATTTTTATTCCTATCTAACTGAAAAATGTAAATGTTATACCTAATAGATTTTTTCTAAAATTCATACACACTCCCCCCTCTCTCCCTGTCCTTCTCTCTCCATGATTCTCTTTCCCCGTCTCTCCCTGTCACTCCCCCCTCTCTACCTGTCATTCTCGTACCCCCTGTCATTCTCCCCCTCTCTCCGTCATTCTTCTTTCCCCCTCTCTCTCCTCCCTCCCTCATTTACTCTCCCCTCTCTCTGTCATTCTTCCACTCACTGTAATCCCCCCTCTCTGTCATCCTCAACCCCTCTCTGTCATTCTCCCTCCCTCTGTCATTCTCCCTCCATCTTTCATTCTCCCTCCCTCTTTCATTCTCCCCCTCTCTTTAATCCCCCCTTTCTGTCATTCTCTCTCCCTCTCTCTGTCATTCTTCCTCCCTCTCTGTCATTTTCCCCCTCGCTCTCTGTCACTCTCCCCTTTCTGTCTCTGTAATTATCCCCACTCTCTGTTATTCCCCCCTCACTTTGTCACTCTCCCCATCTCTGTATCCCCCCCCTAACTCTCCTAGTCTCTCCCCCTCCCTCTTTCCCAACTCCCTCTCCCCTCTCCCTCCCTCATTCACTCTCCCCTCTCTCTGTCATTCTCCCTCCCACTGTCATTCCCCCCCCCCTCTCTCTGTCATTCTCCCCCTCTGTGTAATTCCCCCGTCTCTCTGTCATTCTCACCCCCTTCTCGGTCATTCTCCTCTCTCTTGGTCATTCTTCCCCCTCTATGTCACTCCCCCCTTCTCTCTCTTTAATTCTCCCCCTCTGTTATTCTCCCCCTCTCTGTTATTCTCCCCTCCTCGCTTTGTCATTCTCCCCCCTCACTCTGTAATTCTTCTCCCTTCTCTCTCCCTCCCCCTCCCTCCCAACTCCCTCTCTCATTCTCTCCACTCTCCCTCCCTCATTCACTCTCCCCTCTCTCTCTGTAATTCTCCCTCCCTCTCGCTGTCATTCTCCCTCCCTCTCTCTGTCATTCTCCCCGCTCTCTCTGTCATTCTCCCCCTCTCTCTGTCATTCTCCCCCTCTCTCTGTCATTCTCCCCCTCTCTATGTCATTCCCCCCTCTCTCTGTCATCACACACACACACACACACACACACACACACACACACACACACACACACACACACACACACACACACACACACACACACACACACACACACACACACACACACACACACACACACACACACACACACACACACCACACACCCCCCCCCCCCCCCCCCCCCCAGGACAGAGCAGAACACAGTGACACAGAAAAACACACCCTCACCCCTGTCTGGTCAATGCTGTTTCCTCCTCTGCTTGGCTCCACCCCCAGGCTCCTTACACCTCCTCCTGATTGGCTGCATGTCCCTGCAGCAGCCAAACAGGATGGAGGAAACCGCCCAGCTCTCTCCTTGCTCTGGGAAATCCCCCTGCAGTGTCAGAAATCTGCCAACCCCCAAATTCTGCCACCCTAAGCAGCCGCCTAGGTAGCCTAATGGTTGAACCGGCCCTGATTGGAACACACAAGCGCATTTGAATTTGGCTACTGTATAAAAACCGTTTCCAACGCTTAGCACATAGGCCCTGATGTATCTAGTGAACACACATGTAAACAATTACAAATCTCTGGATATGCATTAAAAGTAGTATACACATTACACATTCTGAAGCAGATTACATATTTTATAAAGTTTATCATCATATTCACAACCAAGAGCCTAACATTTCTACTTATGATAAAAGCACAAAAAGTAGGTGAAAGAGGCACTCCGGATATACTTGAAATCATATATTCACTGGTCTTCTTTGAACTACTTCTGTGCATTTCCGATTTCTGCAAATTAAACTTACAGCTCTAACTGTAAACTCATCTAGATAACTCGTTCTATATCATTTTATCACCTATACTATAATTTGGAAAGGTAGTTTGTTTGTTTGTTTGTGTAGCTATACAAATCCACACGTTTAATCCTAGAGCCACCAAACTTGGCGGGCTATCTAATAGGATCAAAGGGAAGAGCGTAGGTGTTATTTTAAAATATGTTTTGTCAATAGTTTCGTATATATATCATATCAAAGACATACAAGATGTCTGCCACTAATTATCATGTCACCATTATAACATGGCGATGGAGTCTCCGGGAAGCGCAATATATGTAATAAAGAATAAAACAGTGATGGTGCAATATTGTTAAAACAAGGTTAGTGAATTCAAATAGTGATGACACGGCTTTCTATATATATACTCACAAACGTGTGAGGTTTTGCAGGCACATAAAGGTATCTTTTAAGGCATTCATTCAATCACCAGGAGATGCAGAGATCAGTGTTTCCCCGTGTGTATGGACTCCCAGGAACCTTATTTAAAAGATACAACTGGACATAGTGCAGACTGTATATATAGTTTATCAAAGGTGAGTAAAATCAATTACACTCACATATTTTCAGATACAGGTAAGCATTTTAGATCGCAATGGATCTCTCTGGCTGGGTCGATGGTGTCTCAGCTTCCCCTCTCTCGTGGCGTGCGTTCCACCAGTGCGTTCCAGACGCCGGAAGTGATGTCATCCGCCGCGTCCACTTCCTGGGGTTCCAGCCGTCTCAGGGATAGAGCGTCACTCTACGCGTTTCACCACATAGGTTTCATCAGGAGTGACATCCTATTGCTTAATGTGGATATATATACCCTCAATTCTATTCTTATTGGTTGTTAATCCACCTGATTTTGTTCAAGTTAATCAAGCATGTTTAAGACTATAGTGGAAATGGAACGAGACTATCTCTGTACCGCATATGTTATTTACTCATCAATTGGCAATAATAAAGTGCAAGTGACATACATTTTATACAATAGATCATGAAATATACATTTTATACACTTGGTTTAAAATACATTTATTGTGTCCTCAGACCACATTTCGCAATAAAATAATAATAAAATGATTATAAAATCAATTTTTGATTAAAATGTTAAAATGACTAAAGTGCAATATTTAAACAACAAATTTAAAAACAGACAGTCAAGGGAATCTTCCCTATGCTAGGGGGATGGAGATAAAAAGTGCATACATTATTTTGGCAAAGGCAGTTTCTAAAATGAGAGTAAAAACAAATGATTAGTTCATTTTAAAATCATAAAAAAGGTTTCAAATCGAAATCTAAGTTCAGACCGGACGGAGACATAGTTTTTAATTCATACATCCAGAATGACTCTCTTTTGATCAATGCTGTGTGTCTGTTTCCCCCTCTCCAGTGGGGCATAACTTGCTCTATTGCTTTAAATTTTAACCCTTTCGGGTCCGCGTTATGTGCCATTAGAAAGTGGTTTGGAACACTATGGGTTGTCATTTTTCTTTTTATATTCCCTATGTGTTCCAAAATACGTGTTTTCAGGGGTCTAATGGTTTTCCCTATGTATTGGAGACCACACTCGCATTCGATCAGATATACAACAAAGTTGGATCTACAGTTTAAATGATGTTTTATATTGTATACCTTCTTAGTAATGTTCGACTGGAAGGTATTAGTAGTTTTACAACTGTAGTGGCAGGCTGTGCAAAATTTGCAATCAAAGAATCCTTTAGGGGGATCCAACCAAGTCGGATTTTTTGTGGTTAAGGGACCCCTCAAGGCGCTAGGTGCTACTAGTTTCTTTATATTTGGTGCTTTTTTATACACCATTTGGACTCTATCTGGTAAAGAGGTACCTATGATGGGATCATTCTTTAGAATTGACCAGTGTTTATTCAGTATGCTGTTTATTTTGTGTGCATCTCTATTGTATTGGGTAATAAAGGGTACTTTCAGTTTGTAGTCTCCACTAGATTTTACTTTAGGAGTTAACATGGACTCTCTTGATATTTGTCTTGTTTTATCCAATGCTTTTTGGATCACATTTGATTTGTAATTCCGTTCTGAAAACTTTCTGGACAATATGGTAGATTGTTCTTCATACACCTCATTATCAGTGCAATTTCGTTTAATTCTGCAGTATTGGCCGTATGGAATATTTTTTATCCATCTATTAAGATGGCAGCTTGACTGCAGGATGTAATTGTTAGCATCTACATCTTTGAAGAAATTTTTTGTCTTAACAACATTATTTTCAATGTATATTGTTAGGTCCAGAAAGTTAACAGTGGTCTTACTGAAGGTGGAGGGTATACCATTATAACATGACCTACCATGTACAACATCCATGGGCTGACTTGCTTAGAGAAATTGTGGGTGGCAGATAGGAGGCGGCAGAGGAGAAGGGCATCCCAAGACAGCGAGGAAGAAGGAGAGGGTGGTTGTTATAGGGAGGGAGGGGGTGTGGGAGACCAAAAGCATGGTCCAGACAGGTTTGGGGGTGGTATGTTGGGGCATTCTACTAGTTGTTTTATAACATGTATAAATGTTCCATACTGTAGCTTTAGAACTGAAGGCTTTGCCATGTTAATGCCAGTAATGCAATAACTAATAGGTCAGTATACACAATACACACTGCTTTGACTTCATGGATTGTTAGAGGGTTAGGCTGCGCTTATAGTGCTGGCGACGGCGACAGCGACGCAACGGCGATGCTGACGTCATGCTGCGGTTGCTGGAAAAATCAAATTGAAGTGACTTCCAGCGATCGCGACCAAGCCGTCGCTGTCATACATACATTTGTATGTCCTCAAACCTTTTGTCAGAAGCACCAACAGCTTCATACAAGATACCGTAGTGGAAAATTGGTGAGCGTATTAAAGTCATAAAATATATATAAAAAAACAAAGTTAATAGTGAAACCTCTATGCAGAATGTGTATCTCAACCAATTATACAGCATACACACGGGAAGGTAATGATAATGTAAACAATAGAAAGCTAGTGACAGCTTTACTCACACAGGCAACTGTGAGTTCAATCACAGCAAGGTGTCTTTTCCTCCTCCAGACAGCTAGCGTACCGTCTGTGGGTTGTTCACATCAGATAATCCTCATGGTGTTCCAGACAGGGGTGAGAATTCATAATACACACGTGTGAGATAAAACGTAATTTATTAATAAAAAAGGTAAGTATACATACACTCACATATAAATTAAGGCACATCCGGCATCCGTACCTGACGAAGCGGGATTAACTCGCGAAACGCGTTGTTCTGTGTTGGTGGAGAAAGTTCTTTTTGGTCACGGAAGGCTACTGTAGAGTCTGTGCAACGGCTCTGATACAGGCTCTGCAACGGGATGCGGGAGCAGGGGGATCCCTCAAGGAGCCAGAAATTAGGATACGGATGCCGGATGTGCCTTAATTTATATGTGAGTGTATGTGTACTTCACGTTTTCGAAGTAAAGTAATACACTCTCCTGGAGTGTATTACTGTCATTATAAAATGACCCAAAGATTGCAAACCAGGGATTTGTTTAATATGGTAAAAAACGAGATGATCAGAAATCAGACACATATTTGTAAATCATTTCTGATTTTGCTTTCCTTGAAGTGTTGTAAACATTGAAATCAGAAGTTTAGAGTGGGTTTTACTGCCCGTATCTCTATGCTTATGCTTATCTCTTATCTCTATGCTTATCTCTTATCTTCTTCCTCATTCCTTACTAGTCTTATGACATGTGGATACGTATAGGCCTGATTACCTTATCATAGGTACAGAGTAAGCAAAAATCACTGCCAACCCTTTCTTTATTTCAAGTCCCCAACGTGAATGAAAACATAGTAATATTTCTAGAAGTGGGTATTTATCAGAGTCTTCCAACTTCAAAGCTGCAGAAACAATTGGTGCAAAAATGCTGCACCAAAAAAATCCCATTGATTTAAATGGAAATAAATGTGAAATATTTGGTGTATTTTTTATTTTTTGCCTTATTTTTGTAGCTGGAAAACATTGAGAAATGATCCACCGAGTTATAAAGTTATTTACAAATACTTATATTTGCTGAATATATCTTTATTTATTTTTTAAAGAAAGGCATCAGTCATCAAGATTAATCCAACATCTATCCATCCATCCATCTATCCATCCGTCGGTCTATCAAACGTTTTTTCTATACACCTTCAAAAAGCTGTTCTGGGAAATCAAATGTTTAATTTCATCTCAGTGACTAATTTTTGCCAGAGGCTGCTATAGCTGCTTAGAAATCTGCTCCGTCTCCCAAAATCTTGTACCACACCTCATGAATCATGCAACATCTAAAAATCTGAACAAGCAACTTGAAACGAATTATCCTACATAAGATGCATCTTGCGCTAGATTAAAATAAGATGCTGAGGAAACAAAATGGAATGAAGTTTTATAGTACATCTTGATTAGCAGACATAAATGGAGCCCTCACATAAATGGTGCTATCTACCAAATGCAAAAATCCCATTGCTTTCATCCAGATACTGTATATATAAAACTCCCAGAGATTTTACAAACTAGCCACGGTTGTGGAAACATTGTAGATCAAAGGGCCATAGAAGAATCAGCAGCCGCAGCTAAGGCTTCGTTCAGGGTGCCAGCTGCAGGACTCGGAGGGAGGGCGGGAGGGAGGCAGTGCTGCAGTTTGCTGGGCGATTTGTGTTTATCCCCCAGCAGACTTTTCAGCGTTGGGGAGGGGGCGGGGTTACACACAGCAGGGTAATTAGTATCGAGGTTGCAGTCATGAAATCATTCTGAAGAATGATTTCATTGGCTGCCTAGGTCCCTGTGACGCTGCTGCAGCTCCAAAAAACGAAATTTTCGTTTATTGAAACTGTAGTCAGCTTCAACTCCTGGCCTCGGAGACAGGGCGGTTGCTACCCTGGCAACCAGTATTCAAATTGAATACTTTGTTTCTCACGGCAGCACGCACGGCAGCACGCCCTCCCTCCGAAGCCAGCACCCTGAACGAGGCCTAAGGCTGCGCTTATAGTGCTGGCTACGCGACCGCGTGACTTCAGCCGTTTCCGTAGTACGTCAGCCGTAACCGTAGCTATTGCGATTCCTGCACTCTGCTGCAGGAGACCAAGGGAGGGCGACAGGGGGCGTGGCTGTGAGCGGATCACCCTCATTGGCGGAACCGCTCACGTGCCGCTGATGTCACCGCTCCGTCGCTCTGCAGCGCCGTCGCGGCCGCGCCCACTATAGGCACCCACGATGAACTGCATGTACTTGCTACAGCGCTGCACGATGTCGCAGTCGCCGTTGCCAGCACTATAAGCGCAGCCTAATTCTAGCACTGGAATGCGCAATTGCAGTTATTTTAAACTACGTTTCTTACTCTATTAAAATGCAGAGTAAAGAAGGAATGTATAGTTATGCGATTTAGACTTTTAGCACAATTTAGACTTGTAGTCAAATGAATATTATTGTTTTAGTATTTGATGACACTGACATATTCCACATCGCAGTACAATGTGGGAAGATGAAAACTGGTCCAAAAAAACCAACAGTTTAATAAAATGCAATGGAATAGTTGAGGCATTAATCATGCAGTTTCATCTAAAGGATGTACCTGTGCATGTATTATACGAGCCCTATAACCCGCAGTGGGTAAAACAGAACTCCAAAGGCACCGCTCTCATCATCAGTTTCAGTGCATTCAAAGTCGGTGGTATTTATTTATCAAAGTCTCGTGCCTGCAAAACAGAGGCATTGCTGCTACAAAATAAGTCCACCAAATCTATTATAGAAAACAATCCTTGGGATTCCTCTTATTTAATAAACATACCATTTTGACACCTGTTTTAGAGCTGGGTGGCTTTTATAAATAGTCCGCTTTTGCCCTGTTTTAGCCCGCTTGCCTCTATGAGCAACTTTGGTAGTGGTTATATAAGCGCTATGTACATTAAAGCGCTATATAAATAAAGTCTGTGGACGAGTGCGGACCTGCAGGGTTTAACTCTCTCCTGCAAACTGAGCTGTAATCATATCAGTTTGATATTGTAGACCTGGACACTGTGATGGGATTAGGCCCATGTGACAGGGTGAAGGAACGTCACCAGCCATATACCTGGCATACCTATATTTAGGCTTGCAGTGCAGCAGTGACGAGGTTAAGTTTCAGTTGAGAAGGGCTGCTTAATTAGTCTGACCCCAGCTGCATAATCAAGGTGTTTTAAAAACCCCCAGGCTGTACACACATGCAGGCTAGCTGGTCAGGAGACAGGACTGAAATACTGAAGAGATTACTGCTACTGTATAAGGTCTGTATTTCAAAGTACATATGTGATGAACTGTCTGTGTCCTGCATGCTGAAGAGAAGCTGACTTGTTTTTGTCTGCTGAAGAGAAGCTATTTTGTTTTTGTATGCTGAAGAGAAGCTATTTTGTTTTTGTGTGCTGTATGTTTTTAAGGCTCAATAAATACGCCTTATCAAGAGAACCCACGTGTGTGGTTACATGTACCCTGCAACAGCCCAATACTGAGGAGCCAGGGAGAGGTCGAACACCTGCTGAGTGGACTTGTTCTGCAAGAAAGCTGTAAGCCCTGAGGCCTTATCTGTATTGTTTGCCTGTGGAAGGGGATTGTATCAGCATTGTCCTGGCCCACCTTCAACCCCAGTAATCTCATTGTAAGGATTACCGAGGTACAGCCGCTCCGCGCATCCTCTCGAGCACCACCTCGCTCGCGCGGGGTGCCTATGGACCACATTCCTTACCAGACGCGCGCAGCATGCACTCGCACCAAAATGGCGTCATCCGACGCGCGGACTCTGGCTCCGCCCCCGGATCATGACGCACACTGACTGCGGGCAGAGCTCGCATGTGACACGTGCACCACGCCCCCAAGCTCCGTGTCAAGATTCATTAGCTGTACCTGCTCATAGATGCATTCTTTAGCTGCACAAACAGCTACACCTGCTCGTTGAACCCTGGACCTATCACAGCTACCGCAAGCAGCTATCCAGCCATGTTCCATGTGCACAATAATATTTTAGTCCCATTCAAATTAATGGATCTGACTTTTTCCTGAGTAAGGCAAAGACCTCTTCAGAGCATATTGAGATAGGGGCATGTGTGTCATGTAGCCAAAAGTGTGCAGTGACTCATTGCAGATTGTATGCAATGTCCAATCATATATACCCAAGAGCCTACAGATGATCTCTGCATTAAGTTTGCATGTGGAGTAGTAAAAGGGTTATGCATTAGAAGAAGCTAAGTAGAAGAGATGATAGCAGTGAGAAGAATAGGGGACGTGTGAAGAATTGTTAAACCAACACATTTCCATACACTACCGACACACTTTATTGAAGTGTGGTCGGTACCGCAAGCCGGGAAATCTCCCGGCTTGCTAGTGGCCGCCCCTCGGCGTGCCGCGCGTCATAGATGCGCGGTCACGCGTCATCGGGAGCGTGCGCCCCCTGCACGCGTGTCCAGGGGCTCCCCGAGGGAGCCCTGGTGTCCCGCGATCGCGGGACAGCGGCAGGGGGTTCCGGGGGACCCGGCGGACCCGGCAGCGGTAGGGAGAGCGCCCCGATCGGAGGGCGCTCTTCCGCTGCTTCGGCGCGCGCCCGTCACACTCGGGCGCGCGCCAGGCTACTGCTGCGGCACAGAACGGGCAAATGCTCGAATAAACTGTGCCGCAGCAGTACATACTGTATGTAGACTTATTAAACCAACACATTCCCATTCATACTGTATGTAGACTTATTAAACCAACACATTCCCATACATACTGTATGTAGACTTATTAAACCAACACATTCCCATACATAGGTAGAATTATTAAACCAACACATGTCCATACATACTGTATGTAGACTTATTAAACCAACACATTCCCATACATAGGTAGAATTATTAAACCAACACATTCCCATACATACTGTATGTAGACTTATTAAACCAACACATTCCCATACATACTGTAGGTAGACTTATTAAACCAACACATTCCCATACATAGGTAGAATTATTAAACCAACACATGTCCATACATACTGTAGGTAGACTTATTAAACCACACATTCCCATACATAAGTGAAATGCATATCAATATAGATTACCAAATAAAACAAATATCCTAGTTCAGATCATTGTGTTTTGAGTCCAGACGATAACTATATGTAAACTTCCACTTTGAAAGAGGATCGAACAAAGTGGCTGCCATTTATTTGAAACTGATATAATATTTTTGGGGGAGTATTTGCTATTCCTGTGTCTTTCTGAAAAACTATTTAGGGGAATGGTACATTTAATAATATGTATCAAGTACAATAAATATGTGTAGAGCGGAGAACGAACTCCAAACACCGGTGCTCCAAGTTATGCTGAAGGTACTGCAATGTAGTGAAGTATCATTATATAAGTCCTGCCACTGATCAATCCAAGTAACGATAAACGTATTAGAAGGCTCGCTGTGTGTAATGTGGTCTTAGCATCAGAAAGGGGGCTAGAATGTGGTAAGGAGATACAATTTGAAACATGTGCCCAGAATGTATAACACCCCACGGCAATCAAACACTAAGCTCCGCCACTACCCTCACCAATCCTGGCGTCCTATGCACATACAGTAAGCCCCCGAAGGCGTCAGTACTCACAGACTTGACACGTCGATGGCGCCATTCGAACGCTGTAATCCAGAGACTTGATCCGGTGTGCAGTATTGGCGTGCTCCAGCCCGGGATACGAGTGAATAAAATGCTGTAATGGCGGTTCACAGCCGTCCGTAAGGATATGACAAAAGTCAAACGCAATCAATAAAAAAGGTTGATTTTAATGTGCACTAGACATGTACAGATATGCCACAAAGAGTCTCTTTGACAAAGTCCTAGTCACAGGACGAAACGCGTCAGAGTTACTTTGTGGCATATCTGTACATGTCTAGTGCACATTAAAATCAACCTTTTTTATTGATTGCGTTTGACTTTTGTCATATCCTTACGGACGGCTGTGAACCGCCATTACAGCATTTTTTTCAAGTACAATAAATAGAACTATCATTCAACAGGATTTATCATATTAGCATAATCCTAATTGTGGGCAATTCATGACTTTTATGGGGATTTTAGAGAGGCTACACTAGCTCCTGTAGCCTCGACTCTTATTGTGTTGGAGAATTATAACTGCATTATTTTTGTTGTTACTAAATAGTGATGGAATTTAAAAAGATTTTAGCATTGAATGCAACATAGTGTAACCCATGTCCCCCCCTCCCCCTCTGGGAGAAGGACTGAATTACTAACTTATTGTGGTGCTGAGGCGCACCTGCTGGTTCAGGAGAGAACAGGACAGGCTTCTGGGATCTCTGGGTTCTTGCTCATGGTTTAAGCGCCTCCAGCTGTGATGGGATCCTTGGTATATGGATGTCAGTCCCCACCACTGCACTCCATACCCCTCCTGCCCAGGAACTGACACCCAGGCAGAGGTATGGTGAACAAGTAGCTTTATTGGACATGCTGCAGCAGCTTTTCATAAAGCCTAGTTCTTAAAGTCCAGCGTCCCAGGACTTCGGGATGGTGCTTGCCTGATAGTATGGGGCCTTGAGTCTTGATGACCCTCAGGCCCTTAGTCCTGAGGTGGGCCAGCTCATCCACGCAATTGGAGAGGTTGACAGCCCAAACTCTCACCTTGGAAGGCAGAGCAAGACTGCTCTAGCTTTGCAACACCCACTCACTAGCTTCAGGAGGGGGCGGGCTCATGGACTGTACCCATCACCGATAGGCTTACACAGGCCATGAGTCACCACCTTACTTCCGTCTGACAAGTGGGCGAAAAGGGGGGTCAATGGCCCATAGATTAACCCATGAAGCCCCTGAACTTACTAGGGACTTACATCATAGGTACACGTTGGGGGGAAAGAGAGGTACTTATGGACATACCATGTTACAATAGTAAGAGACAATAAAGAGTCACACTGCTCAACAGGGCTTTGTGAATGGGATGCAAAAATTGCAAGTGTAATATTTTGCCTATTTGTCACAAGGTAGTGGCAAACATGGGGTGCTGCCCGTGCAACATAAGAACTGCAACGGCAAGATTGAAGAGACACCGAGAAGAGATCACAGCGATTTCCAACAAGGATAGCACTTAGAGGCACACACCCTGGGCTAAGTAAAACTTAACGTTTATTATTGATTGATAAAATAAAGATAAACGCAATGACATAATATATAGCGAAAAAACATACAAAGTGTCTCACGTCCCACTGCCTGCTCTCCCTTCCTGATTTTTAACCCGAGCACGATTATATGTCGACGCTTTGTAGATGTTTTCACTATATATTATGTCATTGTGATTATCTTTATTCTATCAACATTAAGTTTTACTTAGCCCAAGGTGTGCGCCTCTAAGTGCTATCCTTATTGGAGGTCGCAGTGATCTCTTCTCAGTGTCTCTTCAATCTTGCCGTTGAATGCGATATAGCCTGAATCTCAAGACTGTCAATTAAAACAGGCTAGTGAAGATTGAACTGTCTGGTCATAGGTTTTCTAATTCATACTGTAAGTGCAGGGGGAAATTCATGAAGTACTACTGTGTAACCCATCTTGTAACTGCATTTAAGTCCCTAAATGGAGGGAGGACACACTTCCTGCTCGGTGCCAGTCATCAAATCCCAGTGATAATTCCTTTACAGAAAACATCAGAACACTGCACGACCTGCGCAGGCAATTAGGGGATTAACAAAAACAGCAGAGTCAGCTGGTACAAAAAAATTAAAACCTTAAGAGGTCTGTCTGTGTATTTGCCAGAAACAAATGGAAGTTCTTACTAAATCTTTATTAGAAGTTGGTACTGTACATTTCCAATGTTTTTCATCATAAATTTGGGAAACTGAAGTCATAAACACATGACTGTGTCTCTGTAATTGTTTGTGTTCTGCCATTTTTCTCTTTGTTTAGAAAGAAAAAAACCGCTATAAAAATGGTGCAAATTATATGAAGTGGCTTTGCATAAATGTTGCTCCTCGTGTGAGTGATTTGGGGAGTATCTATATGAAGAGTTTGTGGATTGTAATTTTTCTAATTGGATGTAACACAGGTTGCATCTATAGCTAGTGCAGTAGTTCCGCAATCCCCTAATTAATAAATGGTATTGCCTACTCATCAGACAATTGCTAACAAAAGTGTTTGACCAATTCCAGGCAGTATAGGGTCCGGAACTCATGAGGGGGGAAAAACGCTTAATAAGGCCCCAAACTGCACCTCAGCATGTGCAGACAGCATGGCTGATATAGCTGGTAATGCCTGCTAGAGCCTACAATGCCTTGCCATGGAAGTTCCCGCCTTAGTTGTCAGCTATACCACTCATCTTAAGGTGCAGCTTGGGGGCCTTCCTCAGTGTGCAACCCCCCCACGGGCTCAGCTACCCTCTATAATGCTTGGGATTTACCATTACATATTTTGTTATGGCAAACCCCATGAAGGCCCCTCATAAACTCCTAGGGGTTCAAGAACCACCTTTTGGGAATCACTGCTTTAAAGCAGGGGTGCGTAAATTGGGGGTCACAAGATTTTTTTTTGGGGAGGGGCACGGCATTTACAGAGGCCCTGTGCTCTTCCCCAAGGCCTTTAAAATAAATGCAAGGGGCCACGCAAGGCCCCTGAACGCTATCTTACCATGACTCAGAAGACGCGTTGCTGTGGTGACAGTGTCAAATGACACCACAGTGTCACGTGACGTCACATGACCCACAGCGTCATTTGCCACTGCTTCACCATAGCAATGCGGCGTCGAATGACGCTGCGGGTGATGTCACGTGAGCCTGCAACGTAATTTGACACTCTAGAAAGATAATAAGGGGGGGAGGGGTGCGTGAACACGGGGGAAGTGCTGGAAGGGGGGCGCAGCGCCCAAAGTTTTCTCACTCCTGCCTTAGCGGAATCAAGTACAGTACAGTACTATTATTTTCACATAATGTTGGAGGATCTGTTAAAGTGAACAAGTGACAGTTATAATGGGTACATTGTGGTAAAAGACTTTAAAGGGGCAGTCCCATGTACATACAGTAGCATCAAAAATGTAATACGTAACAGCAGTAAAATAACTTATTCATGTTTCCTTAGAAAAATCCATTCACCCACACTATAAAATATGAACATATTTATTCTTGTGAAAAGTTAATACATTTTTATTTGGTCTAGGTCTTGTACTGAGCCCTTTAAACAACATAGAAAAAGAAGAAAGATTTGTCTGTAGATATAAGTACTGCGAATCATTGCTGAAATGTTTCATTTATGGTGGCGACCACCGGAGGAAAGGAATTACTGCTTTTTCTTTCCCACCTTTAATAAAGAAACCCTTGACCACATAAGGAGAAGGGAGCATGAGGATGTGGCCCGGTTGATGATAAAATTCCCAGTGGGGGTGGGTATGGTCCGAGATGGTGCCTCTGCCTGTTTGCGGGTGCTGATCTTTATCTGAGAGGGAGTTCACCAGATCAGAAAATATGGTGTTCTTTTATATAGGTTTACAGGATGGTTTGGAGGAGGCTGTGCTGCTGTTGACAGTGATGAGGCAAATTTGAGGTGTCTAACAGCCTCGGTGTTTGGTGCGTACTCATCAGTTTTGCCCAGGGGGTTAATATTGAGAAATGGGAGGGGTCCAAATCAGGTGAGACAGGCCCAGGGGTGTTCTCCTAAGAGGGACGCCAGATGTTGAGAACCATGAGAGCTCACTAGGTCATGCAGTGGTGGGGAGTAAAATCAGGTTCAATTGGTGATGCTACTTGCTGACCAGATCCAGGAGTGTTAATTTATGTTTAATAAAAGGCTGTGACCATTTGTACCGAACAAAAGAGTGTATTTATTCCAACCAAAATGTCTGTATTTATTTTGGCGGGTTAGCAAATGTAATGGTTTAGGCTCGAGGGTACAGGGGTCAAGGAACCCCTGACCAAATAAGGCAAAGGGAGCATGACCCTAGGACTGAGGGCCATCCAGTGATGGTCTGGGAGGGGATGAGGGAGGGCTAGGTTATTTAAGGTATTTAAGGGTCTGTCGACATGTGACCTACCTCTCTCATCCTCTGAAAACCTCCCCAAAAGGTTCCCACCCCTTTTAGAGATTCTGTTTATGGCGTAATGTTATGTTTTATATGTATTGTTATGATTGTATTTTGAAGTGTTACATTTTATACAAAAAAAAAGAGATAAAACAGAGTATGGTAAATGTAACGCCTGAATGCCCGCAGACCTGGCCAGTCCCCAATACTGAGGTGGCGAAGGGTATAACACGCACCCACAGAAGTGAGGACGTGCCTGGAGTGTGGTATGATGCGTTGCCGGGCCTGGTGAGAAAGGGTTAACTTGATACTTGCTGTGTCCGGGGTGCCAGAAGTCAGAGGGTAGAGATCCGAGAGCTGTAGGTCAGGGGCAGGAGAGAGCAGCGTAGTAAGCTCCAAAGCCGAGTCCAGGGAGTAGCGAGGTACACGAAGTCAACGAGAGCCAAGATCAAATCCAAGGGTATCCAATGGGGGCAGGGACAGGAACTAGAGCTGGAATACAGAAGAGAGCCAGGCATAGACGACCGAACAACCGAAGCCACAGAAGAACTATGCAGAGCGAGGAAGGAGAGGGCAGACTGGGGTTATATATGCAGGAGGACCAATGAGAGCAAGAGGTGGAGCGGAGGCCTATCTGAGCAAGCCCTGGGATAGGTTCAGGTGCCCAGAGTGGGAGTCAGCCAGGTGAGTGCTGGAGACAGCCTGTAGCTGATGGGAGGCGGAGCCAGCGGTGCGGGAGGACAGCAAAGAGGATTGGGTGCGTGCGCGCCCTGTAAGGTTCCCGTTCGCGCACCCCGGCCGCGTGTGGGAGGATGCGGCGTGCGCCGCAGAGGACCAGCATGGCGTCCGACTGGAGGAGGTAAGGAGCCGACGGGGAGGGGGTCTGGGACGAGCAGCCACACTGAGCCTGTGTGACGGGGACCCACTGAGAGGCACGTGTCCCCCGATCCCTTACAGTAAAGGTATGTGGGTGTTATTACGTTTGTCACAGCTGGAGGGGTGAGAACTGGCCATTTGGCCCAGGTGGTTAATATGAGGGGAGGGGTCAAAAGGATGCACCTCTGGGTCAGGGCCAGGTGTAGCGGGCACAGGGGTGTACTCCTAAGAGGGACCCCAGATGTTACAAACCAGGAGTACTCACTGGGTCATGTTGTGGCAGTGAGCAAAATCAGATTCAATGGGTGGAGGTACTTGCTGACCTGGCCCAAGAGTGTTGGTTTATATTTAATAAAAAGCTGTGCCCATTTGTCCCAAAAAAAGAGTCTGAATTAATTCCAACCAAAGTGTCGTTATTTATTTTGGTGGGTTATTAAACGGAGTGGGCAAGAATCCAGGGTTATGTAACGAGATTTATGTACTCCCTTCCCAGTGAGGAAACCCAACTAGTGTAGAGAACTTAATGTGAATTAAAATAAACTAAAAGCACAGAACGTAACAAATTCTCACATCTCAATTTACACTATTAAAAAACAAAGCAACTTTAAAAAGGGTTTTAAAATACAGCTCAATTCCGTTATAGCGAGATCCGCTACAAGGCGGTCTGAGTGTGACTCCTGATTTAAAAACATCTCCTTTTTTTTAACATTCAATGCTTTATTGCTAACGGACACACACACACACACCTACACCATGTGGGAATTGAACATCAATACATTTTATATAATATACGTGCAGGAATCGAACCCAGGACCTTTCAAATGCTGGTACCAATACCCTACCTGCTACACAAACCCTGTAGCTTGCAGGTAGAGAATTGGTACGAGCATATGAAAGGTCCTGGGTTTGATTTCTGTATGATATGGTATAATTTATAAATTATTATTTTATATAATAATCTATCAATTATAAAATAATAATTTATAAATTCACATTATAATTAAAATAAAATAATTTGTAAATTATTATTTTATTCATAAATTATTATTTTATAATTTATAAATTATTATACCATATCATACAGGAATCAAACCCAGGACCTTTCATATGCTAGTTAGGGCTTTGTTCTGGACCTTTTCTCTTTATGCACTCTCTGTAGGTGACCTAATCACAACTCTTGGGTTCAAATATCACCTCTACGCTGATGACACACAAATTTCCTTTACTTTTCAACCCCTGACCTTACACCTGCTGTACAGACCAAAGTTTTTGAATGTCTCTCTGCGATATCATCCTGGATGGCCTCCGCCCACTTAAACTTAACATGTCAAAACGGAGCTTCTCATACTTTCTCCCAAACCTGGCCCTACTACCTGTTGGAAGAACTATCATACAAGCACAAGCACGCTGCCTAGGAGTCATACTCAAATCCTCTCTCACATTCTCCTCTCACATTCAAAAGGTAGCTAAATCCGGTAGTTTTTCCCTCTGTAATATTACAAAGATACGCCCTTTCCTCTGTTGCTCGACTGCTAAAACTCTGACACAGACCTCATTCTCTCCCGTCTCGATTACTGTAATCTCCTGCTGTCCGGCCTTCCTGCCTCTCACCTGTCTCCCATATAATCTATCCTTAACGCTGCTGCGGGAATCACTCTACTCTTTCCTAAATCTGTCTCAGTGTCTCCCCTGCTGAATTCCCTCTCCTGGATTCTTATCAAATCCCGTATCACACACTCAATTCTGCTCTTCACTTTTAAAGCTTTACACTCCTCCTCACAGCTTTACGCTCCTCCTTACATCTCAGCCCTAATTTCTCACTGTACACATCCCGACTCAAGGATGTCTTCTCTCTACCCCTTTTGTGCCTATTGCCCTCTCGCGTCTTAAACCCTTCTCACTGACTGCCCCACAACTCTGGAATGCCCTTCCCCTCAATATCCGACTAGCACCCTCTCTGTCCACCTTTAAGACCCATCTTAAAACACACCTCCTTAACGAAGCATATGAGTAGCTCCGTGGCTGATACTATACAGCTCATACATAAACCTTGGCCCCTTGCAGACACACTTACCAGAACACCTTCCTATTGTCTCTGTACGTTCCTCCTACCTACCAATTAGATTGTAAGCTCTTCTGGGAAGGAACTTCTTTTCCTAAATGTCACTTTTATGTCTGAAAGCAATTCTTCCCATTATGTGTAATTTGTATTATTTGTTATTTATATGATCACGTGTATTATTGCTGTGAAGCACTATGTACACATACATACATGCATTTTTTTTACATGATTATTCAACACGTAATGTCATTTTTAATGAGTTTTAAAGCATTCTTTGATTTCTATAGCAGGGTTTAGCCCACTTTCCCAGCAGTGCAAGATTTTTGTAACACTTTCCTGTTTGGGAGAATTTGTTGCCAATATTCCCAGCAGTTTGAGCTGCAAACTATAACTATAGTCAATGTTACCTTAGTAATATAAATATATATTGTAGCTACTGAGCTACACTGACTGAAGCAGCCATTATGTTAGGAACACTAGAGATTTATAACAGGAGCACCAACGATTGCCAGCTTGGGTAAGAATGTAGAATTATTCATTAATACATGCTTTACATAGGGGAGGAATGTCGTATTGCTGCTTGAAATCATGCAGACAATATCAACATGAATATGTTCAGCTTTATGTAAAATACTTATGTAATTAAAGAGGAAAGATTATAACACTGCAACAAGATGGGGTTGTAGATGGGTATTTTGAGTAATCTCCTTCTTTGGATGTGCTGCAGCATCCCACAAATATCTGCTTCTGTTTGTCCGTCTTAATTAATTTTTCAGGAGTTTACAAAATGTCTGTCATTTTATTTCATGGGAAGTAATGTTTTTTGTCTCTGTAATTAAATTCCATATTTACTAAGCTGTGCTAGTCCTTAATATAGCTTCAGGTGCCAGAAGACGCTTTACCGCTCATAAGGAGTCTTCCAGCGTTGGAAGATGCCTTCTGACATACAGTAGCACCTCTTAGCACCTCTTAGCATGCATGGGCTAGGAAGGATTGGTTCAGTGAGTAAAGACACTGACTTGGTTAACAATGACACTGAGTTTTAATCCTGGGGTCAGCTCCTTGGGACCTTGAAATTATTTTTTTTATTAAAATGTGTAATAAATTGTACAATAATATTAAAATATAAAACAGACTGCCAATAATATGAGTGCTATGATTACCTGAGTCATTTAGTGGGTTGCACCTTTAACTCTTTTGCTGCCAGGGAGGCATATAGTGCTTTGCAGACCCATCTGGCAATACAAGGGGTTAGGTGAAAGCAATTAGGTATCAAATCAACCCATTGAAGCAAAAGGATTGCAGGTTACACCACTCACAGATGTGAGCTAAAAACAATGCCCTCATTCCTGAAACCAGTTTCGATCAGCAAAAGTGTGTTCTATAAATAGTCCCAGCACTGTACTGTACACTGTTGGCAGCCGCAGTACCTGCAATATAAATCAGCTTCCACTGCAGTCTGCAGTCATTGCTCTCCAGTAGTTACATCGCATGACAATAGAATCCTTATTATCACTCATTCTAAGCGGTGTGCCCTTTCTTTCCTGACCTTCATTCATTCTGCATACACTACAAATGTGCGTCCTTGATAGACATAGTGCCTGGAACATATTTACTAACACGTGCCTTCTAATTCATTGCTATAACAATGAGTATAAAAGGATGATGTGGACATTGGTGGCGTGCAAGGAGTTCTTTAGGCAACTGTTTTGTGAATTTCAATAATAATTATATGTTGTCCATTGCTCCCAAATGTTGATAGAAACCTATTTCAGAAACAAGATATTCTTATATCTTTTGTTACTTTTACTACCTACAACCAATACAATAGAAAAGAAAAAGAGTTCCTTTTGTTTCCAGGTATACATCGACTTCTAGTTATATAAAGAATTATATTATGAGATATTGGAGAGTATTTGAGAATGATCCTGTGTTGCATAACATTTTGGGCTCACCCCCTCTATTTGCATACAGCAGGGGCAGGAATTTTAGGGACTATAGTCCTGGCCATTTGAAAGATTGCAAAAATTGGCACTTTTTCATGTTTAAACTGCATACATTGTAGTTCTGTGATTAAGGGAGATATTTATTGACATCCTCAAATGGGCAAACCTTACAAAATTAAACATGTCTTCACTTGTAACTCAGACCATGCAGTCTATCTGTGATGGTGCCCTTGTGGCGAGTGTTACTTGGGTAAGACAATTAGAGCCTTCTAAGAAAAAGAGACTCAGTGAGCAGAAATTTGCCATTCGTCAAGCAGGGCCTGAATACTTATGCAACCAGCACATTTAATTTTGTACTTTTCCTTTGCTGACATTGAACCTCCTCAAATAACACTATTCAGTTTAACCACTACAACTTTGTAGCTCAGAATAAAACAAGTTTGTTTGAAAAACTGTGCATACATTATTTTAAATTCCACAAAACGTGATATTATTGGTGGGGGAGAATACCTCTTCAAATCACTGTAGGTGACACACCCTCCTGAAGAGCCCCGACGTTTCGGGCAGCAGCCCTTTGTCAAGAGTCAAAAGTTTTTTTTATATTAGCACTATGTCACTTTACTGTATGTATTTACTGTTTGTATGCTTTACATTCTTTGTATATGCACACTTCAAGACAAATGTAATTTTTTCACAACTGGTGTCCTTCTCATCTTTATATGTCTAAGATAGAGATATTTTCCCCGCAATTGTCTTACTACATTATTCATCCATTGAAGGATGTTTCCTATTAATGGGATATTGAGACTTGACCAGTCTTTTTACATTTAGAATGTTTGTGCATATACTTGTATAATTACTATATAGAGTATTGCATATAAAAACTGTGGTTTAAAATTTCCCAGAGTGAGAGTGCCCTGATTTAAATTATATTACTATTTGGATGTGCAACCCCCCTGTAAAGGGTTATCAGTATGGTTAGCGTGTAATGGGCCCACCCTGTGTTGTCATGGGGCTATGACCTCACAGTGAGTATACAAGGGGCAGCGGAAGAGTTCAAGAAGGTTGGGTCCAGGAGGACAAGAGTAGAGGTGCCTCGGGAAGGGTGGATAAGTAATGTTATTAAAGTAAAAGCACAGACCAGGCGCCCTCCCCCTTATTTATTATGTTGTAGAAAGGAATAGTACCCTTTAAGTCAGGATCTTATAAGAAGATTAAGGGAGTTCAATATAATGTTTGAAGTATGCAAATGGCATGCCATAGAGGGCCCCAGTAACAAGGACTTCTGGGTGCCGGTGGATCGGCACTAACTGCGGATCTGCATTAACAGTCCTCTCTGCAGCAGGGAAGTGGCAGTTTCCACACTGACAAAAGGTATTTGGGTCACTTGTACCGGATCTTCTAGCAGTCCCAATGGGACTAGCATTATAGGCATAATACAGATGTATATCCTGAACAGGAGAACAAGGGGGGCCCGGAATCCAGAACAGTTAAGCAGCTAAGAGATATACCTCCCTCTAATTGTTAAGAGTGGGTGTTCATGGAAGTGCATAAAGCATTGATAACCATAAAGACATAAAGTGATATTACAACATTGTATAAAGTGTGGTGTGCGGTCCCTGGGGACCTAAATAAAAGACCATTGTTTGACAAAAGTTCCGGCGCCCCTTATTCTACAACCTTGCTATCTCATTGTCCAGATGCTTGAATCCAGCCCCTGAGTCAAGGTAACCCATGCAGAGAGTGGCCATACGTAACATACTGATGTAATCTCCCTAGAAGCTGGGCAGGGAAGGTTACAGGTGGTTATCACGTAACTTTACGGCCTCCTAATGGTTAATATAGGGATTGTCATCTTATTTCCTCACTTCTGGTTACCATGGTTACAGACGCCAGGACATGTGGCTATATCCCGCAAGGTCGTGATGTCAATGTGCACCACTTGTGGGTACAGGGATAAAGACACAGGTTTAAGGGTAGAAGAGTTTCCCAGGGGACTACAAAGTTGGATGACCAGAAACTGGATAACGTGGTTCCATTCAAGATGGCGCTGCGTTGTGTATATAAATTGTAATACAAAAATATAAATGTTCCCAGCACACAAAAGACGGTAAAGGGAATAGTAAGCAAAATGTAATTTAATGAAAAACACAAGGTGAGTGAGAAACCACAGTGTACAAATAAGGGAGAGGGGAGAGGAAAGGGAGAGGGGAGAGGAAAGGGATGGGGTAGGGTAAAGGGATGGGGTAGGGTAAATGTAAAAGTACAGAGGAAAGGGGGGCGGCAACGTTTCGGGGTGTAGAACCCCTTCTTCAGGCCCGTTCCCAATAGATACTAAGGGGGTTATGCACTAAGCAATGATAAGTCTTTTAAGTGAGATAAAAAGCCATTATAGCGTGATACTGCCTTTTGTGAGATTCACAAAGCAGTGAAAAGTGCTTTTAAGTAGCCATTATAGCGCGATACTGCACTGTTATCACAGCTTTGTGAATCTCACAGCAGGCAGTATCACGCTATAAAAGCAGTTATCTCACTTAAAAGCACTCACCGGTCCTCCTGAGGAAAATGGCTCCGAACGAGGATCCAGAGGCTTTTCTACTGACATTTGAAAGGGTTGCCGAAGCTCAGGGCTGGGCTGCAGATCGCTGGGCAACTGCTTTGGCTCCGCTCCTTATAGGAAAATCCCAGGCCGCATATCAGGGCCTCCCAGGCAATGGAGTAAAAACAAGTAAAAGCCACCATACTGGATCGCTTAGGTCTGACCCCAGAGACCTACCGGCAGCAGTTCCGGAACCTGAAGTACACCTCTAAGATGAGAACCCTTGTCCTAGCTCAGCGGTAATTGGACTTGTGTAACCGCTGGATACAACCTGAGCAACACACTAAGGAAACTGTTCTTGAACAAGTTGTGTTGGAACAATTCCTACAAGTAATAACCCCTTCCGCATGCTCTTGGGTAAAACGCCATGCTGCTGATACCTTAGCTTTGGCGGTCCGACTCGTTGAGAACTTCCTTGGGGCCGAGGACCAGGCGAGTGTCTTGGACCCGACGGATCTGGCTTTACTGCCGCTTGCGGACGCCCAAAGAGGGAGATCGGACCATGGGGAAACTACGGCCCCTCCATACGCAACCGCCAAGTGCCTCGAAAGGAGCAGTCCTTCCAACAAGGAAGCAAAAGTAGGTTTGTAGGCGGGCACTGCAAATCAGGATCTCAACCAAGTAGTATAGATAAAATCAGCTTTATTTCGACATATTGCTGGACATCACAGAGACTCCTGTTTCTCTGACGCGTTTCGTTCCTAGTAGGAACCTACTAGGAACGAAACGCGTCAGAGAAACAGGAGTCTCTGTGATGTCCAGCAATATGTCGAAATAAAGCTGATTTTATCTATACTACTTGGTTGAGATCCTGATTTGCAGTGCCCGCCTACAAACCTACTTTTGCTGCCGTCTCTATACTTGGTTTGAGCACGCCAATGATCCCCTGCTTTGTCTTCTGGCTACGAGGCTGTTTCCCCCTGCGGTGGTGAGGATTCGCCACGGTTCGTGACGTGTCCAGGAGGTCCCGGAGCAAGCAAGCCGGCGCCAGCGGTGACGTCATTCCGGAGCGCAGCCGCTGTGGAGCACAGACCGGGACGCCAACGAGGGAGCTACACAGACGCCAGGCGGGTAAGGGCAGCAGGTTTAGGTCACATTATCAATACATGACGGTAGTCCTACAGGGCTATATGTCTTGTATGTGGTTTCCTTCCTGCAAAACGGGCCCCCCTCCGTGGCTGTATCAGTCTGTTTATATGCTTCCTCAGCGTTTTTAAAGCAACATGATATCTTATCAACAGGGGATCTTTGTTTTCTTCTTGGCCATACACCTTTGAGGTTGCTAAAAGTTCTACACCCAGCATTACAACCCGATTGAGCACCGGACTCCACGGGGGTCACTCCCCATACTAACTATAGACTTCCAACAAGGAAGAAGTCAAAATGCCGGGCACCGCCGAGACCCTCATCCCCTTCCTGTTGTCGGCTTGTCGACAAAGGAGAGGAACTTCCAAGGACGTCGCCCACAGGACCCACCAGATGCCTGGTCTTCAGTATCCGGTCCAGCGGAACGCTATCCGCGGCACCCTCCTGTGAGGGAACCCTCTCCATGTTCCGCCTGCGGAGAACAAGGCCACCGGCATGTGGACTGTCAACAGATGGATTGTTCCTTCAGCAGGACCATCGCCTCGGCCTTCACTGGAGAAAATTACAAGCCCTGGCTACTTCCAGCCCAGGTTGGGGGAAAAACCGTCCAGGCCCCTGTAGATTCGGGCTCTGGGAAAACTCTGGTCTTCCAGGAACTGTTACCGCCTAACGTGTATTCTTTTGACTCTCCATGGAATATAGAATGTATACACGGCGATGTAAAACGGTATCCGACGGCCAAAATCCGGCTACAGGTAAAAGGTCAGGAGGCCTACCTTGAAATAGGAGTCGCTCCTTGGCTCCCTGCCCCCGTTGTGCTCGGCCGGGACTGGCCTTCCTTTTCGGACCTAATGGCTCCAGTCTCTTACGAGGAGCCTTATTCTATGGCTCAGGAGAACCCTGGTAAACTGTTCCCCTTCTCGGCAGACCTTTTTTCCAGTAGACACCGGGTTCCAAAGACTCAGAAGCAAAGACTCTGACAAATAGGACTGGTTGCAGAAATCTGGGTCTCAAGGTGACCATTCTAGTATCCAGAAGTCACAAGTGATGGCTGGGGATGGCCAGAGGGAGGGGGATATGGGCCCTGGAGATTTACCAGACCTATACCTCCCTGATTTTCACCAGAGGCAAAGGGAAGACCCAGTCCTTGCTAGACAGTATGATAAGGTGGTGTAAATTGATGAGCAGATATTGAATGCACAGGGGGTGATAGTATTCCCCCATTTTGAATTATCAAATGATATCCTGTATAGGGTAAATAGGCAGCCACAAACAGGGGAGGTCACCAGACAGATATTGGTTCCCAAGGCATTTGTTAAATCTGTGTTCACTCTAGCCCATACTGTCCCTTGGGGTGGTCACCTTGGCAGGGATAAAACATTGGACCATATTTCGTCCCGATTCTATTGGCCAGGGATGCATAGTGATATTGCTAAGTTATGTGCGGCATGTCCGGAGTGCCAGCTAACTAGTCCGAAGGGACAAAAACCAGCCCCTTTGGTTCCTCTACCCTTGGTGTCAGTTCCCTTTGAGAGGATTGGGGTAGACTTGGTAGGACCTCTAGAACCTTCTGCGAAAGGACACTGGTTTATTCTTGTAATAGTTTACTATGCAACAAGATATCCTGAGGCGTTCCCCCTGAGAACAGCAATGGCGAAGCAAGTAGCCAACAAGTTGTTGGAGCTGTTCTCACGGGTTGGACTTCCCCAGGTTATGTTGACAGACCAAGGTACAAATTTTATGGCTAAACTGATGCAGGATGTCTTAAAATTACTAGAGGTCAAGTCTGTTCGGACATCGGTCTACCATCCACAGTCTGACGGATAGGTGAAAAGATTTAACCGAACTCTAAAAGGGATGCTGAGAATTTGTAGATTCAGAGAAGAGAGCCTGGGATGAACTTCTCCCTTTTCTGCTGTTTGCAGTGCGGGAAGTTCCCCAGGCCTCCACGGGATTCTCTCCATTTGAACTGCTGTATGGCTGCCAACCCCGGGGTATCCTAGACCTCCTAAAGGAGTCCTGGAAGGAACAGCGGTCCACTTCTAAGAATACCCTGCAATATGTATTGGACCTTAGGAAGTGCCTAGATGTGGTCGGGCATTTTGCTAGGGAGAATCTTAGATCAGCCCAGGACAGTCAGGAGAGACATTACAATCAAAATGCTCGCATGAGAGTGTTTCACCCAGGAGATCAGGTGATGTTGTTGTTACCCAGTTGTGAGAGCAAACTCCTAGCCAAATGGCAGGGCCCATTCGAAGTACTCCGCCGCACGGGTGATGTGGATTACGAGATCGCTCAACCAGGATCTAGGAAGGGTAAACAAATTTACCATGTGAACTTGCTGAAACCCTGGAAGATGCAGCGGTCTCTATTCATCCACCCGGTGGAGGAGGAAACCGACTTGGGTCCTCAGCCCCCACGGGAGAACATCGTGGGTGATGATAAAATCCCAATGGGTAGACAGTTGTCCTCTGAACAAAAAGGGGACTTGTTAGAAATAAATACACAATTCCATGATGTTTTTTCTGATTTGCCTGGGCAAACTAATTTAATTTCACATGTGATCGAGACAGCACCTGGGGTAAAAGTACGTTCCCATCCTTATAGGTTGCCTGAAAGTCATAGGGCCCTGGTAGAGAAGGAGGTACAAGAAATGTTACACTTAGGAGTGATTGAGGAATCATGCAGTGAGTGGTGTAGTCCACTAATTATGGTCCCTAAACCCAATGGGAAGGTAAGATTTTGTGTGGACCTCCGAAAAGGTCAATGCGGTATCCAAGTTTGACGCCTATCCGATGCCAAGGGTGGACGAGTTAATTGACACCCTTGGTAACGCGGAATATATATCCACGCTGGACTTAACAAAAGGATACTGGCAAATACCTTTAGAGGAAAAGTCCAAGTGCAAAACAGCCTTTGCCACTCCCATGGGTTTATACCAGTTTGTGACAATGCCATTTGGATTGCATGGATCCCCAGCCACATTTCAGAGGCTCATGGATAAAGTGCTGAGACCCCATAAGGCTTATGCCGCGGCCTACCTAGATGACATTTTCATTTATAGTAAATACTGGCAGGCCCATCTAAATAGGCTGAAAGCGGTCCTCAAATCTCTAAGATAGGCAGGGCTCACAGCCAACCCTAAGAAATGTACCTTAGGTAAGGCGGAAACCAAATACTTAGGGTATGCAGTGGGACGTGGAAAAGTGAGGCCACTAGCCGATAAGGTAGCTGCCCTGAAAGAAGTTCCAACCCCCCAAACAAAAACGCAGGTACACTCTCTGCTGTGTTTAGCAGGGTACTATCGACGGTTCATCCCCAACTACTCGGAAGTTGCAGCCCCATTAATGGACCTCACAAAAAAGTGTGCCCCTACACAAGTGGAAAACCTATGTTTAGGCTTGCAGTGCATCAGTGACGAGGTTAAGTTTCAGTTGAGAAGGGCTGCTTAATTAGTCTGACCCCAGCTGCATAATCAAGGTGTATTAAAACCCCTAGGCTGTACACACAGGAGACAGGACTGAAATACTGAAGAGATTACTGCTATAAGGTCTGTTTTCAAAGTACATGTGTGATGAACTGTCTGTGTCCTGATTGCTGAACAGAAGCTGCCTTGTTTTCTATGCTGAAGAGAAGCTATTTTGTTTTGTGTGCTGTATGTTTTAAGGCTCAATAAATAAGCCTTATCAAGAGACCCCGCGTGTGTGTGTGTGGGCCTAGGGCCACCCAGAGTGCGTCTAGCTCTTCCCCTACCCCCTAGGCAAGGTAGGAGGTATATGGTCCACCTATTGAACTCTGACTATAACTCTAGCAGCTCTACTCATTCTCCTCTCACTCTAACACTGACTCAACTCAATCTAAATAGGAAGTGCAATGCCCTAAGTAGTCTCAACAGGCACCTCCCCCGTGTCTCTTGATTGGACACAGAGTCAGGTGACCTGCTTTCAGTGCACTTGCTTGAGGTGGGGAAAACCCATGATAACTCCTGGCAAACCTGCCCTTACGCAGGGATTACCGCCAGGAGGAGGGCAGAACTATAGCCCAAACCACACAGGGCTACATAAGCATACGATACCGTTCACACGGGAATCAGCAGACAGTACTCACGTTTGGATCGTAGAAAATATATTGTAGAAAAATAATGAGGAATGACATTGCCATTTTATATCCGTCCGGTCTCCATCTTGGAAACGGAGGCCGTAATGCGCATGCGCAATGAAAACCCAACCGGAGGAGAGGCCATCCTATTATCGCGCATGCACAAAAAAAACATTAGTGGAAGCAAATGCGGCGGCCATCTTTGGGGGTATGCGCATGCACAGGCCTGCCAGAGGCGAACAGGATTGAAGCGGAGCTTTTCCCCTATTGCGCATGTTGTGTATGGCCCTATCATTACTAAGCAACTAGTCCCGAAGCGGCGGCCATCTTGAATGAATGTGCATGCGCGAACTGTAGATACTAGTGACACCATGTTACATGGTAAATGCTTTGCGACTGTTGCTATTGATCCCAAAAGATGTTGTCGCTGCATGAAACAAATTGCTGGAAGCTATGAAACAAATAGGCATCAAAACAAATCCAGGAATCTAGTTTGAATTGGGCAACCCACATATACAATTGTGTCAGAGTGTGTGGGGAACAAACAGCATACACACATATTGACGATGTGTCAGTGGAATACACAGAGCATGTATATGTTGTAACAAGCAATATGGGGGTACTTATACATATCATAAGATCACTCAGGGGAGTTGTTTACTGCTGCAGCAAGGAACATGTATTTAACCCTAACACTGCCTGCGCTGGTACCAAGGCTTATGTGTTAGGCAGAGGGTTAGCCCAGGGGGGGAGGAGAGAGAGAGAGAGAGAGAGAGAGAGAGAGAGAGAGAGAGAGAGAGAGAGAGAGAGAGAGAGAGAGAGAGAGAGAGAGAGAGAGAGAGAGAGAGAGAGAGAGAGAGAGTGTATATGTACTTACTATCTGTGTTAATACTAATTGAACCGTAAAATTACAGTGAGTAATATCCCCATTCAACCAATTGGAAGGATTAGTACGTTACTGACTAAAATGTCACAAAACACGTGTAACATGTAACATCTTTACGTGCCTGTATGCAGCTAATATTTGAATTCGATAGTCACAGTCACATTCATCTCTTCTTTTATTCTTGTCGTTTTGTGGCACTTTCTTTTTGATTTTTGCATAACACAAAAAACTCAACGTAGGTGTATAGAAAAAAAAAACATTGTTTATATGTTTCTCTTTCAAAATGAATTCATACTAGAAAATCAAGGTTACATTATTGCCAAGTGAGTTATTGACATCCTTTATCTACCTTATTTCCCTATGTGATTAGGAGGGGGCAGTTTAGTAGTATGTACGTATGCAAGAAGATACAGCAGAATATTTCGTTAGATTATGTTTATGATTTAAGGTTGCGGAAATAGCTATGTTCTGAGAAATGACAGGATAAGGGCTCCGCCTCCCATATAGGCTAATCTATAAATGCCTTTAAAGTACTTCACATCCAGTTAAGTTAAAAAGGATCAGTCATAAATAATTCCATTGCAGTATGCACGATTCCCCATGAATACCTTTAACCTGGGTGTGTTTTAATAGCTGATTCTTTGCAATGCTGTTACAATAACCTTTGAATGTTTACGTGCTCTTTTACTTTGTATGTCAAGTAAAGGAATACTCTCCTTGCATTCTTCTAGGGTTTCAGACCAAGTCCTCGTCACCTAAGGAGATATGCCCGAGCTCGTGTTGAAGAAGCAAAGACCCCGGTTGAGGTAGAGCACAGTGAGCAAGAAACCCCAACGCCCCTGAGGAAAAGAAAAATCAAGAAAAGTAGCCGGGTCCAGCCAGAATTTTATCAGTCTGTTCAAGTCACTCCAACTCGAAAGCCGGTATGTATTATATATTTGTCATATAGGCAGACATCCCAATCATGCACAAACAGGAAATGCAAAGGCCCATATTTACTAAGCAGTCTTCTGCTCTGGGGATGGATCTCCATTGATACATCCTTGTTCGGTTACACACTAACAAAGCATACACTTTAGAGCAGGTTCACTTGTATCACATTCAGGGAGTCTGATACAGAGGCTCAGTGGGAAGTTCTGTGCATATTAGTAACAGACTAGCAACGTGGTACTATAGATGATTGCATGTCTAGCAGTTTATCCATGATATGATTAGGATATATATCCCCAGACAACTTGGTTGAAGTCATACCTTTAATAGGAAGTCTCTTAGGATCAATAGTGATTTAAGTTTTCTTAAGCTATACACTATTACTGGCTCAGCATTATATATAACCTATCACATATGCTTCCTAGCTACCAACATCCTGACTATAGTAACACTTTTGTTATAGTGCCACTTTTGTTATCTCCAGACCTCTTCTAAGGTCTTATAGGGGCCACAGTCAACACTAGCAACAATTTATTAACTTTTGGAGGTTATTGTTCTCTTACCTGATTTTGATTACAGTGTAACTGTGTGTGTACTTGGCAGACCTGTTCATGGGTACATGTATTCACTTGGGCACTGTATTACGGTGTTTAAATATTTAATTTTTTATTTTATCATCGTTAAGTCCTCTCCCGTTATTTTAGCACACTTATTAAAAGTTCATTTTTAACATGATATCACCAATTCATTCATCTGGAGGTGCCCACAACTGGGATGACTTTTCCTTTGTTTGAGTTTATATTATTTTCTGATCCCAGAGGACAACCTACCCCACCTCAAATTAGGCTGGGCGAGGGTCTCTTTATAGTTATAACCCATATATACTAAGCAATCTTCTGTCTCTGGGGATGCAAGACACCTTACATCCCATTCAAGTCAATGGGCTATAAGGTATCTTCCAGCTCAATATTTATTTTATTTATCAAATGTTTTTCCAGGAAGTAATACATTGAGAGTTACCTCTCGTTTTCAAGTACAGTATGTCCTGTCCAATAAGCTGTCTTTATGTATGTCAGATGACTGCTTAATAAATAGGACCCATACTGTTTAACTCTCTTGGTGCAAGATGGGTTTGCATCACAAAATCTTATACCAAATGATAGATTTCAAGATTACATCAACATGTTTTAAATGAAGTGTTTTTTCTGTGATATATCATTTCAGGCTTCTTACTGTAATATCATTCTGTTGGATGCTTACAAATGAATATAAGACAGAGAGAGTTTGTTATCTGGTTGTTGGTGTTATGAAAGCTACTATTACATCTCCAGAGGGACAACCATAGCCTGCAGGAAGCAGGGATAAGGAAGTACCCTGAGGTTAATCTGTGCATCCCTTTGATGTTGCCATTTACATCATTACATCTTTATAACTGGATGAATGTGGGTTTTCCTTGTCTTTTTCCTTGTCTTGTCATGGCCTCATTGGGATAATTTTTACATCCCTTCTAGGCCTTGGGCAGATTAGAATAAATGTATTTTCCAACCAAGAGAAATGAGAGATATGTTGGCAGGAATATATTCCCATTGCTACAGTACATCCAAAGGAAAATGGGGATATTTTCATCCCCTGGAAAATCATTGACATGTATCTCTTACCACAAACACAAAGAAGTCAGAAACATATTTCTTTTCCACATTCCATAGATAAATGTATCCATTGTTAATGAATATGTTTCTATTTTTATATGTTGCTGTACAGTACCTCAATACTTTCATTGAAAAAATGAGTGTTACATAACCCTACAATAGATAAGCCATTAATATATACACTTCTTAGTGTCTATGGTAAAGTTCCCCCCACTCAGTGACAAATCAGGAAAATATGTCACGTACACAACTCACTAAGGCGGTATTCATTAAAGTGTAGTACCGCTCAGAACCTCCTGTTGACTTGAATGGGAGTTTCCATGTGGTAGTGTCCTATTGGCACTATAACACTTTATTTTATAACACCCTAAAAAGTCGGCAACATAAACACAACAGATGAGTGACAGAAAAATCAGAGCTCATACCACTTACACAATTATCAAATAAATTATAGGTATATAAAAGCACCCCTGAAAATGGACATGTCCCTCTCACATGTAACAAATGTTATCCTCACATCACCCAGATAACATCAGAAACGTCTTTCCATCATATCACTCACAAACAAAAATCCCACATGTATACCCCTTATATGAATAAAATAACAAGAATAAAAGAGACTTTTTAAAAGTCTCTAATAATTAGTCCCAGTGCAGACATATTCTCAATAACACATATAGAATAATATTTTTTTTTAAACACAGATACGATAATATTGTGTATTTGTTTTTGGTTTTCGGGTCCTTATGAACACTTGTTACTAGTAAGTCACAAAATGTTTTTTTATGCCTTTTATAAGGAAGTCATCCTCAATTGGAGTTAGGAATGTAAATGGGAGCTGTTCTTTCACACAACGTCACACAAAACAGACAGATAAAGAATATCCTTGATAGTGTAGTAATTATAAAAATAACCAGTGGATATATTATGTGACAAAACTGCTCACATTTATTATTATTTATAAATAAGTTACAAGGTGCCAGAGCATCGTATGAGTCTCTCTTGGTGTCCTTCTGGTGCACTTACGGTTTTTGGTTTCTCACTCCCAATTTTGATTACTCACACTCACCCTACGTGTTTCGCAGTGTCTCTCACTACTTCATAAGGAGCGGTACATTGGGTGTGCTTTATATATAGACACCCCTCTGATTAACTTGTTCTAGTCTAAATCCTTCCCTTGCTATATTAGACATACAGTATACATTATAATATGTCTGTGCTCTACAGATCATTTAAATACAACATTGTATTAGAAATGAAGTAAAACTATGTATGTAATATTTTATATATTTAATGTTGGAATGTTATTACAATTATTTGACTACTCTTTATTAGCGCTCCTAAGATTAAGCAATATTTGTGAATGAGTACTCTTAAAAATGTATATGATTATCAGGATAAATGTATATGATTAGCAGGCTGAAAACCTTATAAAATGTGTTATAAAAAACACACACACACACACACACACACACACACACACACACACACACACACACACACACACACACACACACACACACACACACACACACACACACACACACACACACACACACACACATATATATACATAATATATATATATAAGTAGTGTCAATATGTAGATTATGATTAAAAATGTAATTTCAATAGCTATTTATATATTTTTTGTTTATATTTATATGTAATAACTATTGAAATTACATTTTTAATCATAATCTACATATTGACACTACTTATGATAAACATGATTATGATTAAAAATGTCATTTCAATTGTTATTTATAAAAAATGTTGTTTATATTTGTGTACAACATACAGAACACCTACAAGCTCAAATTGAATCCCCAAAATACCCACAACATATATATAAGCATATAAGTTTCACAGAGGAGTGCTACTGAGCATGGCAATATGTATTTAAAACCAGAGACACAACATAAAACACAGACAAAGCTCAGTGCACATCCAGAAAAACTTATATACGGTACAGTGCCTAAATATACATGTATAAATAACTAATAAATAAAATGGTCTTTTAGTTTAACATTTTGGCCAAATTGTTGTAAGCCCTTGAGCCAAACTTCACGGCAGACCACGTTTCAAGGGTCCCTACACTAATATAAATTCTTAATAACCTGTGCATTGCCAGGAAGAATGATTTATAATAAATCTGTTAATATAAGTTGCAAAAGTTCTAAGTCTGATTGAAGCTTTTATTAACCTGTACATTACCAGGAAAAGCACTCTGTAATAGATTTGTCACAATCACACTGCATGCAGGCAAGTTCCCCTGATGGTTGGAGATGCCATGGAGTGAGCTTTTAACCATTTAAATGTGGGAGGGAGTGAGCTTCAATTGGATAGGAGGTTGCCACCCTCCAAAATAGCCAAGACTAGCTGCACAAGAATTATAAAACATACAGAACACCTACAAGCTCAAATTGAACCCCCAAAATACCCACAACATATATATAAGCATATAAGTTTCACAGAGGAGTGCTACTGAGCATGGCAATATGTATTTAAAACCAGAGACACAACATAAAACACAGACAAAGCTCAGTGCACATCCAGAAAAACTTATATACCGTACAGTGCCTAAATATACATGTATAAATAACTAATAAATAAAATGGTCTTTTAGTTTAACATTTTGGCCAAATTGTTGTAAGCCCTTGAGCCAAACTTCACGGCAGACCACGTTTCAAGGGTCCCTACACTAATATAAATTCTTAATAACCTGTGCATTGCCAGGAAGAATGATTTATAATAAATCTGTCAATATAAGTTGCAAAAGTTCTAAGTCTGATTGAAGCTTTTATTAACCTGTACATTACCAGGAAAAGCACTCTGTAATAGATTTGTCACAATCACACTGCATGCAGGCAAGTTCCCCTGATAGTTGGAGATGCCATGGAGTGAGCTTTTAACCATTTAAATGTGGGAGGGAGTGAGCTTCAATTGGATAGGAGGTTGCCATCCTCCAAAACAGCCAAGACTAGCTGCACAAGAATTATAAAACATACAGAACACCTACAAGCTCAAATTGAACCCCCAAAATACCCACAACATATATATAAGCATATAAGTTTCACAGAGGAGTGCTACTGAGCATGGCAATATGTATTTAAAACCAGAGACACAACATAAAACACAGACAAAGCTCAGTGCACATCCAGAAAAACTTATATACGGTACAGTGCCTAAATATACATGTATAAATAACTAATAAATAAAATGGTCTTTTAGTTTAACATTTTGGCCAAATTGTTGTAAGCCCTTGAGCCAAACTTCACGGCAGACCACGTTTCAAGGGTCCCTACACTAATATAAATTCTTAATAACCTGTGCATTGCCAGGAAGAATGATTTATAATAAATCTGTCAATATAAGTTGCAAAAGTTCTAAGTCTGATTGAAGCTTTTATTAACCTGTACATTACCAGGAAAAGCACTCTGTAATAGATTTGTCACAATCACACTGCATGCAGGCAAGTTCCCCTGATAGTTGGAGATGCCATGGATGTTAAACTAAAAGACCATTTTATTTATTAGTTATTTATACATGTATATTTAGGCACTGTACCGTATATAAGTTTTTCTGGATGTGCACTGAGCTTTGTCTGTGTTTTATGTTGTGTCTCTTATATTTGTGTACTCATGGTTTTCTGGAGTACTCATGCAGTACACACATATTACAATGTATATGTCTGATACAGCTATTAAAGGACGTAGACTAGAATGAATAAACTTGAGGGGACTGAATATAGTTAAAATCACACCCACAGCGCTACCCCTGATGAATCAGTGAGAGACACTGCAAAACACATAGGATGAATAAGGATTGTGAGTGATAGAAGCTGAATCTGAGAAACTAAAATGAGAAGGAGGTGGAGAGGGACTCACAAGACTCCCGGGCACATCGTAACTAACTATACTTCTGTTCGCCTGTTGAGATTTATAATAAATGTGACAAGGTTTGACATGTATTTTACCCGCTGGTTATATTTATAATTACTACACTATCAACGACACTGTTTATCTGTATGCTTTTTGTAAGGTTATGTAAGAGAACAATTTCAATCAGATTCCTGATTCCAGCACAGAATAGCTACATAAAAAACAGGATCCCGTCTGAGTAACACATTTTCCCAATACCAAAAACTCCTGCACTATATTAACTTCTCGTGTGTTTTTATTTTTGTTCTTCTCTATGTGTTACTGAGGCTACTTATGTGTTGGGATATATACCCCTCACACAACTCACAAAGAAATCAAGTACATGTACAGTACCATTCACATTATTCAAAGAAGACCCCTCTTCACAGAGATATCAGCATCTACATGCAAATAGAAAAACAGAGACATATACATACATTTAGGCCCATGTTTAATAAGTGGGCCTATTCCAAAAACCATCAGAAAAATGAGCCATGAGATGTTTTCTGGCAGTGTCTTGTGGAATTGCATCACTTAGTAAATATGGGTATAAACCTCTATGACAAAGAAATCAGCATAAACAAATTAGCACATGTTAAGGGAACCTCCTCGTGGCCAAAATAAAGGGTGCACACAAGGTATAATAGTGCAGGAACAATACAGTTATATGCATTTATACCCATAACCCTTAACATTAGGCATACGTTAATTAGTTCTTGAGATCCACTATCTGCTATTTATTACTGTTACGGTATAACCTAAAATGCTGTTTATTAACTTTATTATAAAATATGTATCCCTATAATTAAGATAAGCATCATACTCTGCTTGAGTTTTTTTTTACATCTGAATTTCCTTATTTCTTCTAGTAGGGTTAATACAGTTGAACCCAATGACAAATATGTTGGCTAAATAAAGGGTTGGTAGATACATGGAAAAGGCTACGAGTAAACGTGCTCTATGAAACGGAGAATGAATATCGACAATGTTATTTCTACATCTGCCCCCTCTCAAGGACTATTTAAAATGAACTGTGTAGGTCCTGCTGAACTCACAGTGAAAAGAGCTTAAATTAATCCCACTATCAAATTGCAGTTTATCACATTTACACATTTTCCAAAGTTTTTCTTGAAATACTTAATGTGCATACATCTTTTTGAAAGGACTCAGATAAAATGTGTGGATTTGGTTTAGAGAACATTATTTGCTACATTATTACGGGAAAATTTGTGGCCGTATTTTTTTTTTATCACTTCAAGAAATTCCCACAATTCTCACTTGGTTATCTAGTTTCTTATTTTTCCACTGAGTTTCACATATTTGCCAATAAACTCTTGGACAACAGTGGGATAAACACCCAGCCTTGGTCCTGTATTCCAAATGGCCCTTCTGTTAGCAATGTTGGTATAATATAAAGCAAGACCAGCCTGGAACATTATCACACGTTTTACCTATTGCTAGTCGGGCAGGTATGAACTCAAAGGGGGAGGTGCATGATATATCTCCCCGTATGAGTCCCTGGAATGACAAATGTGAAACGGCAATGACTTATATAAGAAATGTGTTAATGTTCATGTTTTTTGCATTAAACAAAAATCTCTTAACACTTTTTTCAGAAAGTGAAACTGTTAATGAGTGTGTTAACTGCTTTTGCCACTAGGGGCTGCCAACTAAAGTCAGTTTCCTACCTAAAGAAACCATTTAAAACTGATGCTTGTCACTAACATGGCCTTAAAGCAGCACTCCGCTGCCGTTTTTTTTTTAATTTAATTTTCCCCTTTAATATGTGCATCAATACAATCCACCCAATGATAAGTAATTAGTTGCCGATCGATCCGTTCTCCTGTGATCGATCGGCGAAGATTCGGTACGGGGGTTCAATAAATGGCTGTCAGTGCAGCAGAAGAAGACCAAAGATGCAAAGTTCTGTGGGGAAGATCATGTGACCAGGCAATCACTAGATACAATTGGTGCCCTGCTAGAGAGAGTGCAGGGCTCAAAAAGGGGTGTGCCAGAGCGTGTTTCAGAAGGGGAAGTGACTTTATAAATGGTTGCTATAGAAACAAAAAATGTTTGTTACATTATAATACATACAATATGTAATTGAGAGTTGTTGTTTCTTTTTAAATGCTACAAGTATTTTCTCATAGTACAGAAACTGATTTATTAAAAACACACATGTAGGATATTGCTTGGTCTGCAGCTTTAATAATTTAGGTAACATTGTATTTGAATGATGGGGAAACGGAGGGAGCTGTATAAAACTGATATACTGTATTCCGTTTGGTTACAATGTTTAATATTACATTCCAAAGCAATGACTACTAGTGGTTCCCAATGTTTTAAATTTAAATCGTTATGGAGCAATAAACATAGAAAGCCTGTGTGAATTGACCATGTCCAGTTTGTTTGTCTAGGGGAAAAGAAGTGACTTTAGGATATGAAGTATATAGCAGATATTCAGGCAGAATTCTGACACAGTATCATTGTGCTATTAACTATAGATGGGTGACATTTTCACAGAAATCCAAATCCACTGCGGATTTGCAAGTTTCTTTCAGCCACAGATTTCCGCTGATTAGTTTCAAAAGGGCAGATGTGTGTTTTAATCCACCCGACAGATTCAGAACCTGAATCTGCAAGCTGATTTATTATGGGAGGAGTAAATAAATAGGGATGCAGCCTCAAGTTTAAGCTATTGTGTTGTAGGCAGGGTTTGGCTGTGGGTTGGTTGGGGCAGCTGCTGTAGTTCTATTGGTCAAACATTTATACATTATTTACTTATTAAAACTTGTAGCTTAACCATTACCTGCGGCCGACTGGGCTGACCCCTGTGTGTGTGTGTGTGTGTGTGTGTCCAGTCCGCTCCATAGGGTGGTGTGGTGTCTGTCTGCCTGGCCTCACTAGCCTGGGTTCTTCCCCTGTACTATATCTGTGTCTATTATATACATTATATAGCAGTATATTAATAGTTAATAATAATATTATAATATTAATAACAACATTACTGTAATTATACTGTGGATGTTGTAATCTTCTTGACATCTGTCTTGTTGTTTTATTGTTCTATTGGGAGCTCTAGCTCCACCACCACTTAACCATTAAGCGTATTCATCATTATTCAGCCCACCACAGGGTCTATCTTGAGAATAGTAATAGAGAATATTAGTGGAAGCATGTGGTGGTGATGAGGGAGTGAGACTGAGATAAGTGAAGCAGCTGCTACTGCAGTCAGTAATGACGATGAGTATTGATTTGACTGGTGAGCTGAGTGACTTACTAACTGATTTGCCAATGTCCATGGTGGCATAGATATTACTGTCACTTCCACCGCATCCACTGGAATGTGTCCAGTCCATTACACTCACTGAAATTGTGTGGTGAGCTGTGAACCAGTCACCTGTTCCAGTGCTCAAACAGAGGTAAGGTGCTGAGATGTGGCTGTGGATTCTTTGGCACAATTTGTAACCTCCCTTCTGTCCCTGTTGTAGGGGGGGAAGGAGTAAATGAAGTGAGGGCAGCCCGTGTGTGGTTATAAGCTGCTAGAGTAAGCAAACAACTGGCTTAGCAATAAGCACCAATAGCGTTGTATGTACACTCACGGTTCGGTAGTCCTGTGAGGGGGGATGAATTCCTCCTGTCCTGATAGAAAAGCAAATGATCCGTGAGTGATGCAACATGCATCCGACGGAACTGTGTCCAATGCCACGCAATCAGCAACCGGCATGCTCCCTGGTAGATAGTAGACAGCAGATATCCAAAGCGTGGAGACCGGTGCACAGCCAGAAAAGAGCAAGAGCTAGACGATTTGACCGTAGAAATAATGTATTGATAAAAAAGCATCACAGTAGAGTCCTGGCGGATCCTCTAACGCATTTCACGCCGAAGCGCTTTGACGTGAAATGCGTTAGAGGATCCGCCAGGACTCTTCTGTGATGCTTTTTTATCAATACATTTTTTCTACGGTCAAATCGTCTAGCTCTTGCTCTTTTCTGGCTGTGCACCGGTCTCCACGCTTTGGATATCCGCCATTACACTCACTGACTTAACAGTTAACAAATAACAATGTTTTTCGCTGGCAGTGTCTGCAGTGGCTTGTTGTTTGTGTCCACAATGCCCCCACAACTACCACCGGTCCGTCATCATCATCATCAGTATCTCATTGCCAAAGATTAAAATGGCATCCTATTTTATTTTGAGCATCTAGTGGGAACCCAAATATGCCAGCACCCAAACTGTGGTGCTATGCCTGACAGTGGCCCCACATAATATCTAGGTTAACTTGGAATTGACACCTGGCACTGACTGCAGGCTGGCCAGCAGCCACCATTACATAACATCTAGGTTGTTTAAACATGCTTGTTTAACATTTGTATGTCCTAAAACTAGTTACTGTTCCATCTCTCAGTAATGTATGGGTGGGAGGGAGGACCAAAGAACACACCTTTTATTTTTTTAGCTGTTCTCACTTCTCAATAATTCATATTTATTACACTTTGATTTATTACACTTTTGTTGAGTGTTATTTGTGTGAATCACTGACCCAGTGACCTTATCACTATAAGCCAGGGGTGCACAAACTGGGGGGCGCAAGATTTTCCAGGGGGGCGCGGCGGTTACAACTTCCCTTACCTTGTCTAAGGCTGAGATTATACCAAGTGCTGCAGGATGGCAGAGCTATTCTGTGGTCACCAAGTGCTGCCCCCGAGCAGCATCTTGGTTATAACGAGGAGGGAGAGCAGAGGAGGCTTGGAGGCGTGGCGGAGGTGTGGCCGTGAGTGGTTCACCCTCATTGGCTGAACTGCTCTCGTGATGCGGCTGTCGCGTCAAGAAAACAATTTTGCAAATCTTTTCAGGAGACTGCCGCCCTGCAGCTCCAGGTGGTGCGCTTGTATGTAAAGCATCAGTGGATTTCAGCAGTTTGTTTTCCAGCCGTGCGGCATCTTGCCACACGGCATTGCCGGTGACTTCTGGTATAATCATGGCCTTAGGTGACACGTCGCCATGGCAACACAGTGTCAAATGACGCGGCAGTGTCACATGACACCACCGCGTCATTTGAAGCTGGAGACAAGGTAAGGAGGGGGGTGTGAGCAGGGGGGAGAGCAGGCGGGGGGTGGGGGGGCGCAGACTGAAAGGTTTGCACACACCTGCTTTAAGCTCTCGCTCTTCCTGCAGTTCCTCATCTCATCCACTGGGACTGCTGCTCTGCACTGAGTGCTGCTAGGAGACCTTCTCTCTGTCACTTTCCAGCACCCATCCTCTGTTTTCTGCCTCTGCCTTATAAATCTCCCTTTGTTGTCCCTGCCTTGCATTTGTTTTATTTCTACTAACCTTTACCTGTCCTTTACATGCCTGTCTTCTGCCTGTTTCCTGTTTTTGCTTGTAGCTTGTTTTGGGTTTGTATTAGTAGTATCATAAAAGGTCGCTGCCTTGTAAATTGGCATGCCCATTTTTTCTTGAGTTGAGCTGCTGTCCTTTTCCCAGTCCTGTTCCTGAGTTTTGTCCTGGTCCTTGTCCCAGTCCTATTCGTTAGTCCTTTCCCTGTCCCCGTCTCAGTACTGTTCCTGTTCGCTGCCTGCCTTGGAACCCTGCCTGTGACCCTCATGACGTCCCTTCACTGCGTTACCCTGACCTCTGCTAGTGACTGACAATGCTACTTCACTGTCTAACTTGGACCCTTCCCTGTTACCCAGTTTTGCTTTCTCTCCTTGCCTTGCTGTACCGGTCACTGAGATCCACTCCTGCATCAGACTGCCTGGGTTCCTGACACTCAGACACTGACACTCTCTGTATTCATATATATGCTGTTGATAAATATATTTTAGATAATATTTTTTCTTTTAAAAATGACACGGTGGAATTCCAAAAGTTTCTGTCAACATAGGAGAGAAGAAACTGATGCTGTCTCACAAAGGAGGAGCAAGAAATTAAACTCCTGGACGCTGCATCAAGCGGCTTCTGTCAACTAGTGACTTGCAGAGTCCCTTTAGGGCTTTGAAAAAAAAACCTTCAAAGTCCCAGAATAGGGACTCCCAGCAATCCACTGACTCAGGCATCTGAGCAAACCGGGGCTTAGCTGTACTACACCAAAGAGGGAGACTGGAGCACAATTATGTGCCACGTTACTCTCATTTCCATCTCCACCCCACCCCTGTGTATCCAGACTTAGAGTCACGATTCGCACTACGGAGGTCTGTTCCACAACTTGTGTCCAGTAATACTACTGGCCACCAGTGATATACCTGCTTCTGGCATTAGCCAAGCTGGTTATGTAAGACTAAGAAGTAGTGTTTGGAAGGGGAGGTCACAATGAACATTGTGGGGTTATTTCGGGCACAGGTGCACTTTCGTATACGGGAAGACTACACCTATGCCAAGACCACTGGGACAGTTTTCCCTCCCTTCCAGTGGGCGTATTATTTTACTTTTAACGCCCTTCCTTTACCTCCCTAATTTAGTGCACTGTATATTCCACTTACACTGAACTTGTTAATTATGAGTTTGTTGGGCCACAACACAGGGGGAAGGGGGGAAGAGTGTGCTTACATGCAGCCTTGGAAGATGGAGGGGGCCTGCTAGGGGGATGCCAGAGGGGGCTCATGCCGCAGACAGGCCTGTCAGGGGGTGCCAGCCGGAAGGGGGCCCACAAAGGGTATCCACTTAGATGCCTATCAATTCCACCGGCCACCAGCAGGCCACCTCTGAGAGGTACCTCTGTGGATCTGACACATGTTAGGGTCGCCGGCAGAGTGCCTGTACCCTCTGATTCACTGGCCCAGGACAGTAGTCCTAGATATCCCCACCCCCTCCCCCCCCTGTTGGTGGCCCTGCTGCTACATGGAATCCCCAATTTTGCCACTCAATGTAACTGCCTAGTTTGCCTCATGGTTAAACCAGATCTGAGTCTGCTCCTACTGTTGGTATCAGGAAAATCCACTGCTGCTCTTGCTATTCTGCCCTCCCTGCCACTGAGTCTCAAAAATCCCCCCTCAGTCTCACAGGAGGGGCATTTGCAAAGCCACTCCTGCGCCGGCTCCCATCACCACCACTATTCATAATACAATTCTAAATCAAGCCCAAAATAAAATAAAAATCTCTCTCTCCCTAATTTCTCTCTCTCCCTGCCTGCTGCCCACTGCCCACTGCTTGCCTACTAGATATGCACAAACCTGTCCGAATCTGCCTTAGGCTTGTCACACTGCTAGAGCTGATGCCCAGAGTAGCAGAGATTGGGAGTTCTAATCCTTTTGGGCCTGACACCACTACACTGTTCCAGTCAGTAGGTGTTTTAGGCTTGTAAACTAAGTATAGTTGTTATGGACAGCCTTTATAGTCATTAGCATATTTCCCAGGGTACCTCAGGTGTGCTCCTTTTTGAGCACAAGTTTCTCTCCCTAAGTTATTTGGCGGCAGGTTTGAGGTGATATATATACACTATTAAATGTTTGCTATCTCCTCCCCTCCCATTTCCGGGATCCAAATGCATTGTTCATTATTTAAGTTGAATCTGTTCTGCCAATTAGTAGAATATTTTACAGATTTGCACTGTTAAAAGAAAAAGAAATTGAATCTGCCTTTTTGTTACTGCTCCGGGGATGAAACTGGGAAATCCGAGACGCATTTGAATTCTGGTGAAAATGTTGTCCATCTTAATATTATTCTTTATTTATAAAATGTTTTACCAGGAAGTAATACATTGAAAGTTACCTCTCGTTTTCAAGTATGTCCTGGGCATAGAGTTATGATGACAAATAATACATGGTTACAAATACAGTTACATAAGTGAGCAGGGTTATACATTATATACATTATACAATTATATACATTATATACTAGACATTGCATGTACAGTATGAGATAATATATGTTATAGGAGTGCTGTATGTAGCAGTTACAGACCAGATTAAAATATGAGACAGCTTTCGTATTGAAAGAACTTAGACTGACGGCAGTGAGAGTCTCTGGTAGGTTGTTCCAGTTGTGGGGTGCACGGTAAGAGAAGGAGGAGCGGCCGGATACTTCGCTGAGCCTTGGGACCATTATCAGTCTTTTGGAGTCAGATCTCAGATGATAAGTGCTGCATGTGGTAGGGGTGAGGAGCTTGTTCAGATAGACAGGTATCTTTACCAGAAAGTATTTGAAGGCATCTCTACTGCCTAGCTGCAAGCCCAGTCCCACACACACCCTCTCCATTCCCTCACAATCACAAAGTGTCAGATAAACAACAGACAGGAACTGGGAGTAGAAAAGAAATACACTCAGTTTCAGATTCTGCGGAATCCGCAGAATGGATTCCAAGTAATTCCGTTCTCGGATTCCAAAGGCTGTTTCTGAGGATTCCACATGGACTTACAAGCGCACAATTTGCCTGCTGATTTTAGTGCATCAGTGGATCAGACTGCACCTGAAAATCCAGGAAAACTCACCGGATCGCATGTTGACTGCTTCGCCCATCTACTATTACCAAGTTTTTTTAAATGCTACACTAGGGGGCGTGCATGTGATGTCGGAGCACATGGTCGCATTTTAATTCAGCTTTGTGGTCTCCGCTCAGAAAATGTAAGATATAAACTTCCAAACATAAAGAAAAATAACCTAAAACCACTCTTACAGACGGAGGAACCCTCAAGGATGTTGCAGAAAAAAAAGATAAAAAGGTCCAAGCCCAGAAATTCACCCACTTTTCTCACAAAGGCAGTTATCTGCTAGGAGATCCGGGCAATGGCGGTGAGACGCGTAATTAATTGCCTGACTGCCGGTCTGGAGCTCGTAGCAATCAGAGAAGTAGGTCGCCCTCTCCTTGGAAATTCAAGTGCTGTTGTTTCGCCCCGTTGGGCATATAAGCTTTTTCTGAAGTCCTCCTCAATATCAAACAGATGGGAAGACAATAAAACATAAGTCCCAAAGTCTTGTATCCTCATGGAGGCGAAAGACAAAAAACAGCGCACAACTCGTAGTGTATTAAATGTGATTATATTGGCTCCATCCATGTAAGGTAAGTATCGCACGTACACCTAAATTATGTCTGCCTGATATTTTCCATTTAAGTGTATGTGCGATACTTACCTTACCTAGAAGGAGCCAATATAATCACATTTAATATACTACGAGTTGTGCGCTGTTTTTTGTCTTTCGTTTTCTAGGGCATGAGATGCTGGGCCATCTCTACTAAAGAGCTGCAGACTCGTGTGGTGTCAACAGGAGAGGTTATGTTCTAACTGCATCCATTTCATCACAGCTGTTTATTTGATAAATCTTAGCACTGTTTAACACTGTTTATTTTATTATATCACATCCAGTAACACTCCTAGGTTAATTATTGGATTTGTGGGTTATATCACTGCATTTTCTCACTAACACAGTTTATATTTATATCTGTATCACCCTTTATTTAATGTAGTTTAGTGCGCATTTATTTTTTCTATTATCCTCAAGGGGGAACCGCGAGACCACTAGTATGTGGGAAAAGGTCCAGAATCGCATCCCCACCCCGAAAAGCTGACCTGGGTCGGCGGCCAAATATATTTCAACATTATGGGGTGTGGGGGACCGAGTAGGCCCCGCAAAACTTGATAGCCTTGTTCACAGAGCTGATGCTCAGAGAGACTTGAGTTCTCTATTGACCTCTGAGGAAGGCTAAAGGGAACCGCCCAGAATATTCTAAATGAGACTTTCATAAGATACCCCCAACAAGCCGTAATATCCATTTGTAAATAGTTATAGTTTCTGTTCCTTTAAAGTTCCATAGCATACCCGTGAAGCTGAGGAGCAACGCTGTAAATAAAGCTAGATGTTATAGAAATATTTTAGAAACAAAGCTGCAAGACATCAAAGCTAAGTAATGTCATAGATTCAAACAGTAAATATTGTTTTCTGTCGGTATATATGTTTTAAATACATTTAAGAGACAGTTACAGAATCTATAGTTTTGGAGGAAAGGGTAAGAACGGAGTCCGGGCACATGGAGGAAAGAGTGTTCTGTGCCATTCAAGACCTGTGTCACCACAGTAATGCCTTGTACCCGAGAGGCCAATCCAGCTAGGGATCGGACATTTAACTGTGGTGAGGTATATAGTACGCCCGTCCTCCCATAATTTTTTTTTATTTAGGAACCCCTACCATTTTCCCAGTTCCTGCTTCCCCAGTACCCCCAAATCTTGCAAGGATCTACTGCAGAGCCCAGCGACCCAAGGTATTTCCATATGTGCATTCATGCAGATATAAGAATTAAGAAAAATCTAAGAATTAAATTAAGAAAAATAAGAAATGAAATTAAGAAAATCACAACCATGTCTAGCCAAGCCTCAATAAAATGAATATCCCTAAATGTTAAAGTGCTTAGATCTAACAAAAAGCTCAGACTGGCCCTTAGAGAGTTTAACAAAATGCAAGGAGACATCATTTTTCTCCAAGAGAGACGTTTGATAACTAAGTATTTAATAAAACACAATGTCCCCTTTCAGACATGGGAGATAAACAGAGACTCAGTGGGCAGATACTTAATGATTCATGGCCTCCTTCTAGAAGTGATTATTACTCTGGTGAAAATATATGCTCCCAACAAACAACAAATAGATTTTCTCAAGGCTACCCTGGAATCTAATAGGGAAAACAAAATTGACTCTATGGATTTCAACATGACCCAAAATACAGACGTGGACAACATCACTGTACTACACCATCAGCATCCTAAATCAATCGACAACAAGGAAAACATTTTTAGGACGACAATAAAAGAATTTGCTTTAGCAGATGCCTGGCGAATTATGAGTAAAGACTAAAGCGACTATACATTCTTCTCCACTCCCCACAATTCTTACTCAAGGATAGTCCATATATTTGTAACCTCCAATATACTTGAAAGAGTGATGCAGGCACATATAGGAAGCCAACAATCTCAAACAGAAAAACTTATCTGAAAAGATCTGGCCATAGAACATGGGCATAAAGATAACCTGTCTAAAAATGTGAGAACGGGGAGAGGAATAGAGGGGGGAGGAGGTCAGCGAGAAGGTGTGTGAGAGGATGAGGCTCACAAGGCCGCTGAATACAGGGACCCAATGGAAACTCTAGATTTATTTTGCGTTTTAAATTTCAGGGGCACTAGAAAAAAAAATGCAAGGGGGGGGGGGGGGAATGTTGTTGAACCATTGCTGGAATACTGGGGGAGACCTCAGCAAAACTGTCTAAGGTGGGAACCACTGAGATAAGGAGTTAAGAGACTGTTCAAAGAGTAGGACACAACGAGTGAGACCCCTGCCTAAGATCCGCGTAATCGTCTGCTAAATTTAATTTTTAAGTGAGGGTGCCTGGTGGGACTGTGTGTCTAATTTTGAACCCTATTTATAATGTGATATTTCACCTCCCCTTTCTCTTTCGTATCCACATTTATCCCCGTGAAAATCTGTATGCTCTCCATAGTCAATTATGGTGACCTGCTTAATGTCATGCACAGTCCTAGCTAGTTATGTTTTTGCAAAGTCTTATTATTTAGCCCAGTCTCCTGGGACTACTGATTTCATGGCCTCATAACAATGTATGTCCTCTTTAATAAATGAAATACAGGATTAATGCTGCACACCATGAACTGATAACTATAACTGATACTTGCTGTTACCGGTGGAAGACGGCTACATTTATATAACTTTGACGTTTTACCCTAAGGGAAATGTGCTGTAATGGGACTTAGAAAAACAGTTGTTACTGGAAACCAACATCATGTTGATCCTTGTCTTTTTCTCTGGTCTCTCTTCAATATGATATGAAATCCTCTTCCCCTTGCTTGGGAATATATATGCCTCCTTTATTTGGATACCAGTAGAGATAGATAACTTCACAACCAAGAGGTCTAAGGGGGTTATTAATGAAACTGTGATAGTGCCAGTTGGGACAATATTGCACAAAAATTGCCCAAATGGCACAATCGCGGTTTAATGAATAACCTGCTTTGCGTCTTCAAGCATATCTCTCGCTGCTCTTATCTCGACAGTGTCTCTCCTACAGGCTAATTATAGGGGTCATTATTTATACTGCGATAGTGCCGATCAGGGCATTATTGCATATAATCTCCTATTGAAGTCAAAGGGGGTTTCTGTTGCTTGACTCCATTGCTGTTTAATGCATAACCCTTAAAGCTCCAAAGGGGAAAACCCTGATTCGAGTCAATGGAAGTTTTCGGCCAATCGTAGTGGGTGCAATCAGTTTGGAGCATATCAAATCAGCCCCTAATGCATGTGTACCTTTATCTCTGCTGCTCTATTTTTTGCCTACTGTTCCTTTGCTTGTAGCGATATATTTCTATATAATTTTCCTTTGTCCGTCTTTTACAATAAATATTTTTGATTTATCTCTGCATTCGAAAAATTAGGTGATTTTTTTTTTGTTACAAACGAATTTCTTGCAAAAGGCAAAAACATAAAAAACAAAAAGCCACTGAGTCACTGAGCACGTAAAAGAATGATGAACACAAAGCAAATAAATGGGAGGACATTAATGATAATATCCTTCCTGTGTCATTACAGCGCAATCACTTTTAAATATACCTTTCCAGGAAATGCTATGATAAAGTAAACAATTGTATGATAAAGTGAAAGAGTGCTGTGACAGAATAGAATGGAATGGGTTATTTTGTTACTCTGTCTTAGGCTGTATTAGGCCGTGATTATACCAAAATCGCCCAGCAACGCTGCGCGGCTCATAAACAAATTGCAGCAATACCTCGAGCGGCGTGCGCGCCGCCTGGAACTGCAGGGCGACAGACTGGAGAGCAGACATGAGAATTTGTTATTGGCAAGCGACGGCCGCGTTATGTGAGTGGTACAGCCAATGAGAGCGATCCGCACACGGGCACGCCTCCGCCACGCCTCCCTGTCTCCTCCGGCTGCCTCCTGACTTCAGTTCACTTGCCGCTTTGCCGGATAGCTGCGATGACGTCACCAAATCGCGCTGCCGCCCAATAATCGTATAATCGTAGCCTTACAAAGGAAAGCTGCAGTCAGCTTTACACTATGGTCAATGAATGAACCTTTACTTCACTTAAAGCACTTTTACTCCAATTGTGATGCCCTTGACAAAAACTACTGTAGGTCAGTTTGTTGAAAAGCCAAAAACACACTATTGTATATGTACAAAGAATAAGGTTTGGCCAGCATATACAGCTTTAAAAGGGCTTAAAATATTAAAAAGAAACCAATCAATAACACTTGGAGTTTGAGCCGCGCTTCCATTTTGGAAATGTAAAAATGTACCATGCCAACATTAATCAAATATTTCTCAACCACATCAGACTTGGGCTGTTACAAAAATTGCTAAGTTTCTATAAGACAGAGTAAATGATATGTTTGCATCCTAAGTTGCCGTTGTCTCCCAATGTTTGTATCTCTAAGTTTAATCTTTTCCATTTTTTTTTGTTTTGCATTTTCCTCTGCCTCAGTGGGGTGACATAATGCATATCAGTGGTCCTTTATGGATACCAGGCATCAATGGTCATAAAAGTATTTTTTTTATCGTGTAGCCCCCCTATTAGGAACTGCTAAAGGCCTTAAAGTGTTTGCAATATGTGCTTAGAAAGGACAACACCCTTGGCCTGCCACCTGGTAAAGGATGACCGAGTATAATCCAAACCACTCCCTCTGTAGGCATGGTGACCAGTGATGTCACTAGTAGGTATATCTAGTGAGGGTAGAGGATTCTATATTTAGGTCACAGGAAGAGACACAGATGGGGGATCTCACTGTATATAGTGTGTCATGTTTATGTGTAGAGCTGTATGTTTAAGGATGTCTGGTCACCTTTAGTATTTTATAGTTAGGAAACATGCCCCTTTTGTCATAGCCCATAGCAATGGACAGAGTTTAGTCATCTGCTCTAAAAGAGGAGGGTGCATGGTACTCCGGGGGAGTCCTTTTAAAGAAAGGGCTCTGGAGCACTGCAGAATTGGCCCATTCTGACCGGTTCTGAATACGAGCCCCTTCTGATACCTAGGGATAAGGAGGGTACTACTCAGAGTGATGGGATATTGATCCCTGAAGATAGGAGTATCCCTACCACGGTCCTGGAGGGAAGGGACTACAGTATATAAAAGTGGTAATCTCACCTGGAATTAACGTTGAAAATATAAATAAGTGGCCCAATACATGGACCACCTTCAATTAAAACAAATCTCAAGATCTATTCTCTTATGAATAGTTATAATTTTAATTAATGTTTCTGTATCAGTTGCAATTTGATGTACTTTAGAGAGTGATTCACTAAGGTCCGTTACGGGTAACTCTGCCAGAAGTACAGGAACTAGGTTTTTGTGTGGGGGTGCTGCGGATACACAATCAGTAACATATATACATTACCATAATGTAAAAATGTATAAACAAAGGTGGGGCTGCAGCACGCTCTGCACGTCTAATTCCTGTTTGTCCTTCCCCCTGCACCCTTTATATCTGTGCCTAATGAACACACCCGATCAGGGGCTAACTGCCATTGACTGCTGGATCGGGTGAGTTTTTCCACAACAGACCTAATTGAATCACCCCCTTAATGTCCTGCCTCATCCTTAATTTTTAATGGTCTCCTCACAAAGTGACATCATCAAATTGGAATTACAGCCGAGTCAGATTCTATCATAGCCATGCTGTTCTATCCCAGGCAGCAAATATTTTTAGAGGCACTTTCTATCACTTACTGTAGAAACATTTAGGAAGTTTAGCAGGGGCCTACGATAATGTAGGGAGATACCCTTTATCCCAGTAAGGGGAACAACCATTTTTAAGGGTAGAGGTAATTTATTGTATAACTAAATATGTATTGGCACAGCGCTGTACACAGTGATGTATTTAGCACTTTTCATGCACAATAGAATTTGCAATCTAATGTTTGGCAATGTTTACAGTGCATGGGACTAAATTGTCTTGTCCAAGGTCACAAGGATCTGACTCTGGTCTTTGAAATTGGTTCTCCCACTTAAAAGACCTGCCACTAAACACTTCAACTCACACATTTGTCATAAAATAAGAATGTCTCATACATCCCATGTCAGTCTCTTTGAGGGAAGTGTGTGGCCATGCCCGAGTACAGGTAAATGTAAGCAGCCTGTACTACACCTAATGCCGTGTTGATGGGTCCAGTGCAGTAGGTGATGCTGCTGTAAATGTAATATTGAATACTGTACTTAGCTGCCTAGCTTTTAATGGAAGGGGGTAATACCAAACGGTATATTCAATTGAATACTTGGACAGGATACAATACGTCAAAACACCTACAGAACATTTCTTAAAGAAGGATTATTACGTTTCTAAGAACTAGTCTAAATTTAGCCTTCGGTGAACTTGATGGACATACAGTATGTCATTTTTCAACCTCATCTACTATGTAACTATGTAACTTTGTCTAGAAAAAATGGTGAGAAGAAAATGTAACCTTAGGTACTCTTAACAAATATTAATATTATTTACTAGACTAAAAGATTCTTTTTTGAACTTTTTTTTTTATTTCATGTTATTTAAGACATTTTTTTAGGAGAAAACGGGTGGGATACAAAAAAGCAAAAGGAAAAAAGGAAGAGAGAGGAGGTACAAATATATTGGCACAATCATGATATCCAGTTATACAGACTAAGAAAGTACATGGATGGTAGTAAAGCATACTCATATTCCATCTCTATACACAACTGTATTTTTGTCATTTAGGTCATGGGCTAAAGAAAATGATGTAACCTCTCAATACAATATTTTAAAATATTGAAATATTTTGTAAAGCAGCGGTCTTACCTGCACGCTATTATTAAATAAAAGTTTTACTTACCTGCTCCCAAGTGATGAGCTGGTTTTATCACCAAGTGAAACAAAGTGGCCACAGGGTCAGAAGGAGAGAAGGAGGAGAGGGGGATAGGGGGGGAGAGAGGGGAAGGGAGGAGAAAGGGGAATGAGGGGCGAGAGGATGGAAGGGGGGGAGAGAGGATGGAAGGGGGGGACAGAGTGGAGGGAAGGGTGAGAGAGAGGAGGGAAGGGGGAGAGAGATAGGGAAGGGGGGAGAGAGGGTAGGGGGGAGATAGAGGAGGGAAGGGGGGAGGGAGAGAATGGAGGGAAAGGTGGGAGGGAGAATGGAGGGACACACACAGAGACACACACACAGACACACACAGCCCCGATCCAGCCGATGACACTCCCCCTCCCTTAATAGCCACGCCCCCGCCCCCCACCCCCTGCTCCTGCTGTAAAATTATTGCAGGACAGCCGATCGCCATGCTTGCAGAGTTGGTGACGTCACCACTCAAGCATGAGCGAGCTCAGCGGCAGCGTGGTCGCAGCCTATGTCTCATAGGTCTCCCTACAGTATGGGAAATTCTGGGTTAAAGGCTGTTATCATTGTATGGTGTTTGATGTCAATCTTTGTACAGCAGAAAAGGGCATACTGTACGTAGTCAAATGTTTGGATTCTAAACTATGACATGAAATGAGCACTCACGGTGGTATATTTACTATAGGGGGTTTCCAGTTTGCAAAACTGGGGCAAAGAATTGCCCTATACTTATGAAAGCAAAAAAAACCATACCTTCCTAAAGAACTTTTTAATTTGATAAATCTGATGCAGTGTTTTTGCTCTAGTTTTGTCCTAAATTTGCATTCAAGGGACTTTGAAACATAACCCATTATATGGGCCAATTATAGTTCCTACATTAAAATTGATTTTTCACAGTACAGGCCTGCTAAAGAAAGCAATTTGTACAGCCACCCCGGAGTTAAGCCAGTACAAAATAAGTTGATGTAGAAAGATTTTCCAATCAAACACACTAATATGTTGGTGGATACAAAAATTAAGTCCCAACCTCCAAATGTATGAAGTAAGTAGAGTTTGTGTGCCTATGCACGTTTTAAATCTTAATACAAATAAGCACAGTCTACACGTATGTGAGACTCATCATCATGCCTTAGGCCTCGTGCAGGCTGAGTGCTTGCGATCACAACAATTAAAGTAAATTGTTGTGGCCAAGTTGCGCGCACAGCGCTCAGCTGCTTGGCGAGACAAGTCAATTTGATTTGCCCACTCACTGGTGCATCACGGCGGCGGTTCAGCCAAAGAGGATGAACCAGCCGCTTCACATCATGGCCACGCCTTCCCCCTCCCCCCGTCGGATCTCCTGCTCTTCAGTGGAAGCGCAACCGCAGACCACAGGCCTCGGCTGAAACTGGTGCAAGCGCCGCCAGGCGCTCCAGCATGTGCGTGCACGCAGAAACTGGGGCCGTAGTCTTATTAACAGAAACTGAGCTAAAACCCCCGAAAAAAAACATAGCCTTTCTTGTGACTTCTACTGCAAACAAAACCCCAGGACGAATCTACAATATGAAGAACAAGAAGGTAAATCATTTGTGATTTATCACTTTGTTACTAATGGCCTGACTAGGGTAGGCCCACTGTAAAAACAAAAATGCCTGACTTAAAAATCTTCTATGGTCCCCAGTGAGAAAGAGACCCGAAATACTCAAATCCAGCCAAATTATAGCCCACTCACTCAAATTATGGAACTCAGTGGCAAATCGACACTACCTTACAACACGGAATACACTTATGACACCACTATATGATAACCCAGAATTTGGTCCAGGAATAGGCCGCAATAGGTTTATAGACTGGAAAATAGCAGGTATCACAAGATTAAAAGATGTAGGTTCAGAAGGATTTCCCAGACCCTTCGAATATTTCCACAAAGAAAAGGCTATCCCAAACAATCAGTTCCTCCAATACCTTCAATTGAAAGCCTTTTATAACAAAATCCGACCCCCCGAATTGCTAACTAGATTCGAATCACTTTGTCTAGCAGATAGTAACACATCTGGACTGATACTGTATCTAAATTGTATGGATACTTTGTTAGCCCTCCTCCACAAATGAATCAAAAACTGAAATATATGTGTAACAGGTATTCCCCCCCCCAATCGCAGATACAATGTGGGTGTAGAGAACATACTGCACCGACACACTTTATTCGAGCAAATACCCAGTATGTACCTGGCAGATACCTGGAATGCGCCGCTCCTCACCTCTGACAAGCCCCGTTGCGTTTGCCTTCCCAGTCTGGGTTCATGCCTGGCTGACGGGCGGCTGATCTGTTAAATGATAATGATTAGGATTTAATAGGCTGCAATGCTTCGCGTGTCTATCAGATGGCATAAATTCATGAATTGTAATGCAGTATATATATATGTACTGTGCAGTATTGCAGCCAGCGGGAATAAAATGCTTCAATCCCTGCCTGGAAAATACCTCAATGCACTCGGGCAGAAAACAGTCACAAACCTCAATACACCCGGGTATACCCGAATTCGTGGGACTAGCCGAGCTCGAATAAAGTGTGTCGCCAGTGTACGGTGTTACCAAGTGTGGTGCGTATACCTGCAGGCTCACAGGAGGTCTGAGCCTCTGCCAGTGAGAGCCTGGGGTGAATCCTCTGGAACGTTTCTTAGTTTCAGCGCCTCCACCTATGTAGAATTCTATGGGAATGTAGAATGACCCTAACATAGGAACCCACCCAGAAAACACATACACCAGTATTATGCATAGCAGGTTTACTGAGTGAACAAATGATAACTATTACATCTTACTCATAACTTTATAACATCACCACATTATACGGGTGTCCCTCTCTAGAGGAGACACTCACTCAGGCGTCTCGCAGGACGCTTCCCCCTACACCGGGTGATCCCACCCCGTGTCCAACAATCCCCTCACACTGTCCCACGCTCTTAAAGGGATAGGATATAGGTGACTGCGCAGTCACTAACTGATAGAATGGTTGGTGCACTTGTTAACAAAAGGGGTTACCTGCCGAGTGCTCCTGCACTCGGGCCTGCAGCACTTCGAAAAGGATCTGTTGCTCTGGATCCCGTCTGATCCGGTCCGATGAATCCTTGCTTGGGGTCCGCCAGGGGCGATCCCACCCTAGTGATAGTCTTTGTGTCTGGGCACTGACTTGAGCCCAAGTCGCCTTTCAGGAATCGCAGCGTCCGCTGTGTCCCTGTCTATCACTGGCACTACGTGACACGGTCCCTAACCTAGGGCCTGTCCCTGTAGCACCACAAACTGGGGAGTGAGGACCTCTCTGGGGCCTAAGGGGTTACTAGCCTGCTCCGCTCCCCTAACCCTTCCCAGTCCTTGCTCTAACTATATAACTAACCCTCGCAGCCTCACGCTGCAATGTACTGGGTGCGTGCAGCAACCGTGCTACACAACACTGTGCCTGTCTGTCAGACCTCACAGCACTGACAGCCGTGACTCTGACAAGACAGCACTAACACTAACTAAGGGCAGGATCCCTATCTTGGGCCGTCCCTTAGTAATTACCCACTACCTCTGGTGGGGAGTTGGGGCCTACCTGGGATATTGGGGGACTTACTTGGTGCAGGAGCTTCACTCGCTCCCTGCACACTTCCTCCCCCTTCCTTCTCCCAGCTCCAACTGCCGTTCCTGAGCCCTCGAATTGTATCTCTTTCTCTCTCCAGGGCAAACTTCAGCCCTATTGTCTCCTAGAGGCACCTGGTGCCTCCCTCGCTAGGCCCTATGGGAATTGTAGTCCTGGGGCGCCTGTAATTACATTGGGGCCGCGTGCGCGACTTCCCTGCGCCTGCGCGAGTCCCTAATGGCCGCCTCAACCTTTCCCTGTTTTCCCCTACACTCGCGCGATTCTCTAAGGGCTGTCTGGACTCCCTACCTACTTCTGCGCATGCGCGACTCTCTCGGCCCGCCGGGAGCTTACTGCGCATGCGCGAACTGGCGCGACATGGCGGCGCCCTGCGCAAGAGCCGCCAGAGATCTCCTGCACTCCGGTGCGCTCCCTCCTCGGCCCCCACCTTCCGGAATGGCCGTCGGGTCTGCCGCTGGCCTCCGGCAGTACCCGCCATCGGTCCTGGCCACGGAGGCTCCGAGGGAGATCGCAGGGGGCAAAGGGTGACCTGGCTACATATGCTACAATGGGAGGATGACCTGGGGGAGGTATTAGACATGGAAGGCTGGAATGATATTTTTCAAAAGGTTGCTACATTATCAATGTGTATCACAATCAGAGAAAATGCCTATAAAGTTATTACGAGGTGGTATTTAACCCCCATGAGACTAGCTAAATTCATCCCAGAGTACCCAAATATATGTCCGAAAGGATGTGGAGCACAAGCCACATTTATACATATGTGGTGGGGATGCCCATTCATACTGTAGCAGCTTATTGGCTGGAAATCAAAATGTGGTCACAAAGATTTTTCGGTTTGGACCTACCAATGGATCCCTGGTTATTTCTTTTAAACAAACCATATTATCTCCTCACGAGACATGAAAATAAATTACTGTGCCACATATCTTCAGCCGCAAGACGCGAATTAGCGGCAGTATGGAAACAAACAATTATTCCCTCAATTCCCAAAGTTAAAAATAAAGTCTGGCAGATTTGCTACATGGAAAAACTGGTTAGTCTTAATAACGACACCTACACTGATTTTCAGAAGGTGTGGTTACCTTGGATTCTGAGTGAAAACCAATCAGAAATTAATACCCACTTAATTTTGTTGTAATAAAAAAAAAAAAAATTGATATTTATATTAACTGTGTGATAGAATATTTTAAGAAGTCTTGTTAGGTAAAATTGTAAATGAATGTGTACTTTCTCCCATCTCTATTTTTTGTACCCTTCCCTCCCCCCCATTTTTTATTTTCTTCATTCCCCCCTCTCCCTTAATTTTTTAAATAAAAATTAAGTTTAAAAATAAAATAAAAATCAGGTCTTGTAATAATGGGCCGGGTGGGCAGCCAGGGCAGAGTCTCACCACCCCCTCCTTTTCTGGGCGTGGTGCTCACTTTCAGGCACTGGTCAGAGGTATAGTAGGATGGGTGTGGGAGCAAAGCATCGTCCTTCCTTGCTCTCTCACATGGTGGTGGTGGTGGCGAGGAATGGGGAGGAGGTACAGACCGTAGGTGCGAAGTAGACGGGCATTGGTCTTTTGAGAAAATTAACCTTAAAGTTGGGTGTCATGATACATAGGTAAATATTATTATACTACCTAATTATTAAAATAATGACAGGCATTGTAAGAAACTGATACTGTTACGTCACTGTATTTACTATGCACATAGAACACAAATAAAATGTCACAAATGGCTAAATAAGACCGGGGGGGGAAATGATGAGCGATGTGCTCTTTTCTGCTAGCAGCAGTGCTGATTCTGCCCCCCACGCTGTGGCTCCTGAGATGGTGTAAGAGGAGCCTCAAGTGGAGTGGACACTTCACTGAACTGGCTTAGTGTAGATGTTGTCAGTTGGGAAGTTGGTCTGAAGACATCAATCGTTTGCTATAAGATATTAGCCATTAACACTAGTATAATCTGATGGCACTATAAACTGACACTGAGTATTATCAGACTATTGGTGCAACTCCAGGTCTCCTCTGCGCCATACTACGCTTTGCACAGTGCTAATTACTTCCAGCTGGACTTTATTAGTGCCCCATCACTGAGCCAAAATGCCCTGCCTCAGGCAAAGTTACGCCCCTGATGGTCACTGCTTTTTTGATGGCTCAGACAAATGACTCCTATTTAATATATTTCCCTGTGTTGGAGACAATGCTAGTCCCATTTATTGAAATGGAGCTGGTCTCTTCTCCAGCACAGGCAGTTCACAACATCTTAAATAGGAGCCAATGTCTCCTTGTCCTTTTCTAAACCTTAAAACAAGCAAGGGGGGCAGGGCCAGCTCACACTATTGTTTTTAAGTATGGCAAGGTGAGGAACATGCTTCTATGATCTGATTTACTCCCTTGAGGACTTGTACTGCTCTGCCCATCACGATGATCTAGCCATTTTTCAGTTCAAGGCTGTCTCCTCTCTACAACATTTGTCTCTCTCATGTCATGCCTAAAAGGTTTCTTCTATTATTGATCCCCATATCTGAGGCTTTTTCTCATTCCAGTGTTTGAAGACCCTTCTCTCTTAGGGGCCTATGCTATATGCCTTCATAAAAAAAAATTGCCGGCCCATTTAAATCGACATTTTTATGAGCGTTGCTATCACACTATTCAGAAAGCCTCAATTACCAGTGATAGCAAAAATCTCAAAACAGGCGAGTAGCCGGCGGAGTGATGATCGCCTCTCTGGAAAGGCCTTACCCGGCGATTCCTTTCAGCTGCAGAGAGAGCTGCTCAGAGAGAGCCGCCTCTGCCTGCGCAAATCTCGCCCGAAATTAATGTTTTTTTATATACATTTTATTACTAGTGTAGATGGATGAGCAGGGGGTCTCCGGAGCAGAACCGCGTTGATTTCAGGTCCGGGGACCCCCCTGCTTCCCGAGATACAGGCCCCGTTATGGTTTTATTTATTTATTTTTGAAGGCATAAAAATTGGGCGATTCATTCTTTTATCGCCCACTTATCGAGGCTTACTGAATAGCAGTAGGCATTTGGCTGATAAGTGCTTGATAAGTGGCTTATGAACGCTTATAGCATAGGCCCTTAATCTTTTACCCCTTCAGTAACAGAGGGTCCATAAATACATTGCTTTGATTGAATGCCCATCTATTCAGGAGTTTTAATACTGCACAGTAGCTTAAACACAAATAGCTTCGGCACTTACACCCCACCCGACTTCTCTGCTATGCACCAATACCCATTATACAGTTACACCTTAGGCCTGTTATATACAGGATGCGGCCGTGTGGCCACGCGTTCCTATGCGAATGCGTGTGTACGTGCCGCATGCTTTTCCTGTATATAGTGCCGGGAGCTGCAGGTAAGTGTATATGCGTTTATGTGCGTGTATGTGTGTGTATATGTTGTGTGAGTGTAAGTGTAAGGGGAGTGTAAGTAAGATTTTTTTAAATTAAAAAAAAAAGTTTAATAATTTTTTTTTTTTGTGTGCATTTATTTACCCCCCCCACACACACACATCCATACAAACACGCATACACGCATACATACATACACACATACACACCAATACATACATTTGAGCGCAGGCAGCGGCGCGAAACGATGAATTTCTTCATCTTCGCCGCTGTCTGTCGGCTCCTCTCTCCCTGCCGTACGCGCGCAGCACATCTATAGAAAGGCTGACTGACGTCAGCCAACTAAAAATCTGCGCGCGCGCACGGTGTAGCACGCGCACGGCGTAGCACACGCCCGGCACTATAGAACGTGCCTTACTGTCTCTCATTATAATACTTTGATAACAAATCATAGATGGTATTCCCTGTTCCCCAAATCTCCTTTTATGTACCATACAGCGCTCTTTTCCTTGTATTGAACTTTCTTTATTTTACTTATGTGCCTTTATGTAAAGTACTGGGGCCCATGTTTACCAAGAGGTACTACTCCATGAAACATGTTCTGGTACCTTATGGACCATTCAAAAGGCCCCTAAATTACGGTGCTGTGCTAATACTCCAGGACATTACAAAATATGGTTATTATGCATTTATCATGAAGTAAACTTAAGGATTTGTTATATATTTTGAAATATAACCGCATTACTATCAATCTTGATATGCAACAGCATTACAGGAAAGTATTCTTTTAACTTTGTTATTGATTGCTGCAAAGGAAAACATTTACAGTGAACGCCTATCAATTCTGTATTAATTGGGTGCTAATTACACCTGTATTTTTCTGTTCAGGAAAAGGGATATTTGGATATTGTCTCCAAATAGATTATGGGATTAGATTAATTATCTACAAATACTCTGGGTACTGAACGTCTGAAATTCCCTCAGAGATCCCACTTTTTCTGAGATTACCATCATAATAATTCAGCATCACTTATACTATATAAATCATTATTCTGTTGTTTCTTACAGCTTAATACAATTGGAACAATGACATTATCAAAACGTGTAACATATTATACAAGTGAATATTTCATTTGACAAATATTAGAATAATACTGGAGTACCTGGCTGGAACAAACCACTCCTTTTTAATCATATAGGGCATGAAGAAGGAAATACATTATAAGGATTACAGAAGTAAGGACTAGAAAGATGAGGAAGACTAAGGGGCTAATTCATCTACTCCAAGCTCATTCAAACTCAATGGCAGTATTCACAATTGGCCACATTAGAGTATTTTGAATCAGCCCCTAAGAATTGTTGGAGACCACAGAGCCACTAACCTGACACGTATCTATCATTTGTTCCTGATTTCGTGATTTGTATGAGCATGTTGGTAGTAGCAATGTAATATACAGGTCAGTGCTGGCGGACACACACATTCTTTGTAAAGATATAGCAGATTACAAAATGTCCCTGTTAAATTGATTTACCAATTGGACGAATGTTGGCAGAACCAGCTTTTTACGGCTCCTTTATCAGGATGCATTCTGGGATTTGTGGTCCCTTTTTTTCTGTTGAGAAAACCATATAACTTGGACTGGATCAACCTGTCCTGCACACCTGAATTTAGTGTGCAACACTACTGCTAAGGTTGTATTCCCTTAGAAGATTATCAGATAAAACCCAGGGGTTCTTAAACATCGCTCATTTCAGTACAAAATAATTGCTTGGAAGACCAAAATACTTGCACGTATCTCTACTCATTCATATATTTAAAAAAACACTGGACTGCAATTGAAAATGCACTGACTGCAGGTGAAAGAAAGCTGTCTCAAGTGAATTTTGGAAGAGATCGCGGTTAGAGAAACACTGAAATAACACACAGGAGCATATTATTTCATGATACTTATTTTTCCAAGTCTCTTTATGTAACTTATTTGCTTTTAATATGAAATGTAGGTCTAGAGGTATTCTCTTAATAGTAATAATTGTATTCAAAGCTGCAGTTCAGTCTTTTTTTTTTTTTTTTTTACATTTATTTTTTTACTTCAATAGTTTCATGTGTGCAATCTCTAATTACCTAAAGAACTGTATAGCTGCAGCTCAATTCGTTTTCCATGTATTGATAGGTCGAAATTTGGTGACATATTAAAAGCTGGCATTTGTTTATAATCTGCTTGACTGGCAGTGGAAGCTCATGAATATTCATGAGCAATTCTGAACTGACAAGTGCTAGAGGGAGGGCAGTGCTGACAAAGGGGTGTGCCAGAGCTTGTGACAGGACATGAAGGGGCAGTGCCTAAGCAAATGGCTGTTAAAATAGAATACAAGAAAATTGGTCTTTCAAAGTTGTTTTTTTAAAAACAGAAAATGCTAAATGTATTTTTTCTTACTACAGAACTGATTTATTAAAAAAAACAAACATGCAGGATATTGACTGAACTGCAGCTTTTCTCCCAATGGGACTCAAAGCGCTTCACAATTACAGTGTAGTTAACGGCATGCAGCACATAGTAATTTTTACAGGCACAGTTCCTGCCCAGATAAGCTTATAATCTATGTTTTAGGTGCCTGGGGCACAGGGAGATAAAGTGAGTTAAAGTAAGTTGCCCAAGGTCACAAGGAGCCGTCCCTGGGAATTGTAACAGGTCCCTCCGATTCAAACTTCAGTGTCATTGTTTAAAGTCAGTGCCATCCCGCCCTGCGCCACTCCTCCCTGCGCCACTCCTCCCTTTTGTGGGCATGTGCCATGGCTAAGGCTAAGTGCTAAGGCTTGTGTGCTGTTTAGTAAATTTAGCCCATAGTACTAAATATTCAGGTGGGGGGCATTCTAGGGATTTATTAACTAAACTGTGTTAGTGTAGATCAGGGAACTATCGCACAGAAACTTCCATTCACTTTAATGGGCGTTTCAGTGCTGTAGTGCTCCGATCATAGCACATGCCTGAAAAGGTAACCTGACTAGTTTTGTAAGCACTGTAGCTGATAAATGAAAGCAAAGTGCATTATATATTGCTACTACTGACAAACGTTTGTGTCATTTTATTAACAAAATGATTATTTGCATTCCCTGATAAACAGCCCCTTCGTCTCTTATTTTTGCTGTATCCCGCATGGCCCCTCAGAGATATCGTATGTGGTTTACCATTTGCACCGTTCTTTTCAGCAAAGAAGAGCATTCTCTCACTGATCTCTGTCATAGGGCACACCCTGAAACATTGCTTAAGTCCCAGTCAGTGCTACAACCACATGAAGAACCGTGTGGGGGTGTGTGTGGGTCAATTATATATGGAAAATTTGTAGTTAAATACATTAGTAAAGGTACGCTCCTAATGAGTTTACATATGAGTGGCACTATTGGGCCATGTTAAACCTTTATTCTATTTTTAATGTTTTTTTTTAGATACTTTAGGATACTTAATTACTTTGTAGGTTGCTATATTATTTGAAGGTTGCTAGTTATTGATGTGCTACGCAGCTTTTGGCTGCAGAACTGAAAATATACTGCTATGATTTTGTGACTTTATGGCATTATTTTTCTGAAGACCCATTCTTGCACAAAATGGATGTGTACCCGACAGCGTATAAAACTGATGGGAGATGATGTCACTCATGTCTATCAATTTCTAAATAAATCCTTTGAAACGGTTAACTTTAGCTCAGTACTGCTTTGACAACGTGATATTCAAAGGACAAGTTTTATTACGTCGCCATAGGAAAAATGTCAATTACTAAACGTCTGTCACATTTAAATTCCCTGCCAGTATCCCCCTACCCGAGCACTGCATTGTGATGGCACCACTGCCCAAAATCTATATGCAGTGACATTTCTATCACACAAGTCATTTGAATGCCTTTTCTAGCCGCGGTTCCTGTTTACCAGAATGACTTCCTCTCTACTGTCTGAGACCCTGCTCCAGAATTCCTTGTGTTCTACTTAGCAGTCAGTACCATAATTACTAGTTAGACTTCTTAAAGCTGCAGTTCAGTCAATATCCTGCATGTGTGTTTTGTTTAATAAATCAGTTCTATAGTAAGAAAAAATACTTTTAGCATTTTCTGTTTAAAAAACAACAACTTTGAAAGACCAATTTTCTTGTATTCTATTTTAACAACCATTTGCTAAGGCACTGCCCCTTCATGTCCTGTCACAAGCCCTGGCACACCCCTTTGTCAGCCCTGCCCTCCCTCTAGCACATGACAGTGCAGGAGTGCTCATGAATATTCATGAGCTTTCACTGAGAGACAGAAGCAGAAGAAAAACAGATCCCTTCACTAATTATGTCACCAAATTTCGCCGATCAATACATGGAGAACGAATTGACCTGCAGCTATACAGTTCTTTAGGTAATTAGAGATTGCCCACATAAAACTATTGAAGTAAAAAAATAAATTAAAAAAAAAAAAAAGACTGAACTGCAGCTTTAACATTACTTGTCTATAACAAGTAAACATTTTATTGAATTTTAAAGCAGAACAGATGAAAATACAATGCACAATTGGAGCTGGGAAGCTGTTTTCTACACAGTATCTTACCCAAAGCAGAGAGACAAATATTTAGTACACATCGTACCCATATTTGTGGCTTTTCAGAATTGAGTTGTTGACTTCTCTTCACTTGGCAATTTATTAGTATGTATATTTAAATATCAAACAATGATTACAGTGTGCAGGGTACTATAACATTTGTAGTGACAAGGTGAATGATTTACAGTGTTTAGGTTGTCACTTTTGTAACTTCATACTTTGCTTTAATAGTTTATGTTGGCCCTTGTCAATGCAATGGTATTAATTTCATTACATAGTTACATAGTGGCTGAGGTTGAAAAAAGACATATGTCCATTGAGTTCAATTTATGCTCAATTTAGACAACAGATACTTATGCTATATTTGTATTTACAGTATTCTGATGCAGAGGAAGGCAAACAAAAAGCCCAGTGAAACAGTACCCCATGATATCTCATAAGGGGAAAACATTAATTCCTTCCTGACTCCAAAAATGGCAATCAGATTTCTCCCGGATCAACATCCTTCCCATGTTTACTTATTTGGTATATCCCTGTATGCCTTTCCTTTCTAAAAGGATGCTTTCCCTTGTCTTGAAGATATCTATTGTATCTGCCGTCACAGTCTCCACGGTAATGAATTCCACATTTTAAGTGCCCGTACTGTAAAGAGCCCTTACAATGAGTCACATTGGAAGAAAAAAAGCTATATAAATAAAGTTATTATTAAGTTATTATTTTGTTCCTGCTTAAATCTGCTGTCCTCCAACCTTAAGGTATGACCCTGTGTTGTTTGTACTGCCCTTGGGATGAATAGTTATTTGGAAAGCTCCTTGTACTGTCCCTGAATATATTTGTTTATAGTTATCATATCCCTTCTAAGGCCTCGGTCCCGCTGCGCTCGTTGGCGCGGGCGGCGGGTCGCGAGTTCCCCACCAGCAGGGGAATCCTCGCGAGCCGGTCCCGGTCCCCACTGGCTGCACAGCTGACTACACGCTGTAGCACGTCAGCCGCTGGAGACACCAGAGAATGGTGTTTCCTAGCTTTGACGCGTGACGTGTGTGGCTGTGAGCCAATGGGGAGGGGAGGCTGCGGGAGGAGGAGAGGCTTCGGGGAGCGGGGAGGAGTGTGGAGTGAAAGCAGGTGAGTGCCTTTCTCTGTGTGTGTGTCTGAGTGCCTGTCTGTGTGTGTATGTGTCTGAGTGCGTGAGTGTTTGTCTGTGTGTGTATGTGTCTGAGTGCGTGAGTGCCTGTCTGTGTGTGTGTGTGTGTGTATGAGTGCGTGAGTGCCTGCCTGTGTGTGTGTGTGTGTGTGCGCGTGTGTGTGTGTGTGTGTATGAATGAGTGCCTGCGTGTGTGTGTTTAAACGTACCTTCCAGCTCCAGCCCGAGTCCGTGGAGGGAGGAGGGGGAGAGTAGCGGGTCCCTCCGCTCAAGCCACGCCCCCCCTCCCTGTCAAACCGCCCACCTCCCGCCCACCTCCCGATCAAACCTCCCACCTCCCGCCCACCTCCCGCTCCGGCTCCCGCTCCCTACAGACCGCAGATCGCGGTCTGTGTATCTCAGCGCACCGCCTGTCAGCAGCGCAGGTGCGCTGACTCTGGGAGCGGGGCCTTAGCCTTAGACGCCTCTTTTCTAATGCAAGCAAATCTAATTTACTAGCCTCTCCTCATAAATCAGATTATCCATCCCCTTTATTAATTTGGTGGCTCTTCTCTGCACTTTTTCTAGTTCCATCATATCTTTTCTAAGGAGTGGTGCCCACAACTGTACTCCATATTCAAGGTGTGGTCTTAGTAATGCTTTATAGAGGGCCATAATTATGCTTTCTTCCCCTTCATTCATACCCCGTTTAATGCAAGATAAGATCTTATCTGCATTTGAAGCTACTGCCGGACATTGGACACTATTACCAAGCCTGCTGTCTACAAGCACTCTTTCTCCATCAAGGATTGACCTAATTTTGCCCCATTAACCTAATTTTCCCCATATTGATATTGTTACAATTGTTTCATAAAACATCAATATTTTCCACAGCACCATACAATAGAGGATAAAGACCGTAATAATACAAATACAACATTAACATACACTGGTGCAGTACGTAAGGAGGGCCCTGTTCCAAGGAACTTACACTCTAAAGGGAAAGCACAAGCTACAGCGGGTGGAAAATGTTGCTGTGTTTCTTAAGGTTGTTCATAGAGAAGCAAGCAACTTGGCTTCTCTTTTCTAAGTGATAGATACTGGGGTATATGGTAAATACAGGAGGATAAAGAGTGATGAATCAAGAGGATGTTGGGTAGGACATCTGGAACAGGTGAGTATTCAGTGCAGCTTTAAATGTGTGAAGTGTCGGGAAGAGTCTGATGTTACAGGGAACAGAATTCTATAGGCATGGCACAGCCACGGATCATTGTTCTTATTGCTTTTTTACTTCTTAAGACTGGATTCTATTTAGTGATTAAGTACTGATATCTTAACAAAGAAAATGGTCCCTTATTTACTATAAATGACTCCTACTCCTCCTAACTCCCTCGTTACAGTACGTTTTGTATCTGTTTGTGCATGTTTGTCCTTATTTGGCATGTCATTCTGTTTATAAAATATACATAACTGTGACCCCATTGTACCGTGCTGCGGCATATGTTGCTGCTTTATAAATTGTCTTGAGCAATAACAGTACTAGCAACTTTTCATGTTGTGTGATTCTTGACATCTGTGCCAATTTTGTATATTTGTAAATGACCCCATTTCATTGCTGACAGCCCAAATCTTTAACTCGTTCTGTGCTGCTTTCAGTATTTTTGTGAGAGCCTCTAGCACTGAACAGGTTAAACAGCTGTCAAAATGACCTCATAAAGTGTTGAGATTTTCCTGTGGAAGATCTCATTCCATCACATGAGAGGTTGCCCTGAAATGGCAGCAGTTCTATCTTCCAGTACTGGCAATAAGCTTGACCAAAGGCAGATGTGCTTGTGTTAATGAGAAGTGATGCCAGGACAGAGGCCATATACACTGAGATGAAATATGTGTTTACTGAAACTGTCCTGACATAGAGCTACTGAAGCAGACTCAACTGTATATAAAGCTGCTCTCCTCTGCAGCACTGAGTCAGTTCCTGTTCTTTCAGCCATAGTGGTGGTGCTCCATTGTCTGGTGTAGGTAGTCAGGATATAAGTGGATCTCTAAGTGGGATGTAAGCACAGGGTTAAAGCTTCAGACGCAAAGGAAAAAGAAACAACAAAGGAAGCCACCCTCCCTGGATGTTTTGCTATTTAGGGAGGCAGATGTATTAATTAGCCTGGCTGTTGCAAGACCCTGCAGGTGTAAGGTTGTCCAGCAGAGGGATCCAGATACTGCTCTGTAGAAGCAGTAGGCTTGGCTGCTGCCGCTAGCTTTATTGCTGGGCCGGTCAGGGGAGATCATTTTATTGTTGGGATCATTTCCTGTTCCCCCATCCTCACTAAAAGGAAAGAAAAAAAAAAAGCTAATGATTTCTCAGCAGTGACTAATCTCCTGAGAGTCACACCATGGTAAGCTGCTGTGTGTGTGCACTGCGTGTTGGGGTGTTGTGCTGCCGATCCCCTGTGCTGTCTGATCTGCCTGATCATTGTATACAATACATGGTACAGTGTGTCTCTCTTGTCCCCTCCTCAGAGCTCAGGCACCGCTTCCTACCGCTGCTCCATGTCCTCCTCGGCGGACTTCTCTGATGATGAGGAGGATTGTAGTCAGAAGTCTGGATCTGCTTCCCCAGCTCCCGGGGACACCTTACCCTGGAACCTGCCCAGGCACGAGAGGTGCAAGAGGAAGACCCCGGGGGCAGCAGTGCTGGATCCCGCGGAGAGGGCAGTGCTCAGGATAGCTGGTAAGGGGCATTATCATCACTGGAGGGTGGGGCCTGGTATCATCAGATGAGAAATAGCAGCAAACTGGGATCACCTTGAAAGTAAGATACAGCACCCAACTGGGGCACTGCAGCAGCTGATGAATGGTGGAATGACTTCTAAATTATCTGCAACTCAAATATATTCTCAGGGTGTTTCACTTATATGCTAATGTTGGATTTATTTCGCTGTTTATTCTGAGATATTTGTATTATGACTATTTATATTATTCCTATACGTATGTATTAAACGATTCTTGTACCTTTCTACTTGAAAAGGATGTCTGAGATCAGGTTGTCACTGCAGGAACAATCTACATTGCTATCAGAGAGAATCAGGATTTCAATAACATTGTCATTCAGATCATGCTGTCCAGCAGCAGAGGGGTTAAGTAGATGGCTCTGTGATGTATTGTGGTGACTAAGCTTTTTCAGTCCTATTCTTCTCCATGGCCAGTGATTCGTGTTTGTGTGCACAGGAAACCTTTGAATCAGCTCCCTCCAGGGGCATCTTTCACCCGCATGTGTTGGCTCACTTCAGGATACACCAAATACACAGAAAGCTGCACTAATAAAACTACCAAATAGCTAGGCACAGGTTATACGTGTATTGGCTACGCTAACTCATCATTAGAGAGATAAGCTGCAACACTTAAAATGTGTTGGCCACAAATTCTTAGTGGTAAAATCACTAACATCATTGCATTAATTGCTTAGTAACAGACATACAGGTAAATAATTGTTAACTGATAATAAACAGTGCACTTATCTTGAGGACTGTAAGCTTTGTGGGTGCTTACCTATAATTGCTACGGTATATTAATGTACCAGTAGTGTTTGTATTTTATATGTTGTAGTAAATCACTGCTTGCATCTCAAAGGTATAATGTAATGCAATTAGTGTTATTATGACAAATAATAATAACAAAACATATTTAGGTATTTACCACTTTGCTGCCAGAATCAAACGGGTTTGTAACTTCAAGGTTATCTGTTTTATTACATTATGCTTGTGAGGTGCACACTGCGTTTTGCTATACATGTATTATTCATGCCATTTGTTGAATTCATGCTGGATAAACCAATGACTCCAACATGTCAATACATTGCCGAGCATTTTGTTACTTTATCCTGCATGGGGTTTGAGTGGCAGAACAACACAGATCTATATTTTTGTTACCCAAAAATAATTTGCATTCTAAATCTGGAACATAGAGACATATATTTTGTAAATGCAACCAAATATTGTGTTATACATACAGCATAATATAGAACATGACAAGTCCCATGTATGTGCTCCCTATTTTTTCTCCCTTTTCTACTATACATACAGCTTATTTTATATTTTTTCTGAAATACATTTGAGATATTTAGTTATACTTGCCAAGTGAAATGATATTTGTGTGCTAACTAACGCAGTGGCTTGTTTACTGTGAGATGTCCTGTTTTGAGAGTGTGAGGGCCTTTCTGTTTCCTCTTCATTAAGTTCCACTGGGAATGGTCCTTGCTTCAAATAAATGATTGTTTGCTATACCCAAGAGAGTTACATTTCAAGGAAGTGAACAGCTTTTCTGTTCCTTGGTAGGGCGTGGAAGTGACATTGCATGCAGTCATAATGTAAGCAGAAATCATTTACCACCTGGTTCTAATGGGATATGTGGGTCATATTGAAACTCTTCCTCCTCTGGAGGGCACTGCTGCATCCCCTTAAACCCTTAGCTGCCAGATAGGCTATCAATGCAATGTGCTGTATCATCCCAGAGTTAGTGCTACTCAGAAATGATGATTTCCCCTCCCTACAACATAGCAATGCCTTGGTTCATACCAATACTTCGATAGATTTTTGGGCAGGATGAGTCTTTCAGAGGGCCAGTCAGTGACACACATTAGTGCTAGCAGAGATCATGTTCTGTTTCTAGTAATTTCACAGAAAATCAGTGTTATCCTGATGGAAGAAGTATTATGTCCAAAATCCTTATTCTGCATCTGTGACATGGATTGGAAGGCAGTATGTCTATTTTAATAGATATGAAACTGGGCAGAGGATGTAGCATAGACCATGCTGTTTTATGGGACATTTCCCCAGTTACTGCGAGGAAAATGTAGCTGTTATCATACACTAATCTTTAGCACATCCAGGTTTTCCTAGTTAGATATACTTTTCTATTCTGTGTAAAGAATTGGATATTGAGAGAGATATGATTGGTGTACTTTGTGTAGGAACTCGTTCAAATAATCAATGAGCATCATTTCATGCAGTAATGCTGGGTGCTTTGATGAGGATCTATTGATTGTAACAGCTGACTTGATTAGTGGTATGACTATCACGAGAGGACATATTCCTGTAAGGAAGATCATTAAATGCTGTGTGTCCAGGAACCTATAGTGATGAATTTAGGACAGATCACAGGTTACACGTACAATGGTGGTGTTTATGATTAGATGTTTGAAATGCCTGTTCTTTTTTTATGCAATAAAATGATCACCTATTCACTTACCATTCTATACATTTCTTGCCATGAGGTATATGCTGATTTAGAATGCAGTAAGGCACCCTGGAGGTGGCATATCATCGGACAAGAGCACTGTAAGGGCATTATGTAGTACTTGATGTGTGGATTAATCTAGCAGACTATTTGCTATTGTGTAACATCCTCCAGATGTAATAACTTACCCTGCCTACTCACCTCTCCTGCCACGAAGGTGCTGCTAATTCAGTACTGAAGTTTTCCCTAACATGTCCCTGCTCTGCTCTGTGGTTCTATCTAAGAGGTAGATCCTCAGAAGGACGCTCATTTTTTAAGGTTACCGTATCTCGTTTTAACGTTTCCATATCCGTAACGCATATCCCCAAAGCTGCTTAGCGCAACGCTGTTCAGCCATTCTCCTTACAAATAAGGAAACAATCAATTTTAATGGACCATAGGCTTCTTCATATGCAAATCATATGGTAATGAGTCAGTGGCATAGCTAGACATATGCGGGCCCCTGACAAAATAAATTCAGGGCCCCATTATGAGTGAACATATTCTGTAGATTCAGGATTTTCCATTGTCCCCCCACCCCCCAGCGTGTTGGAGTCCCTGCGAGCCCCCCCCCTCTTTTACACCCACTCTCCTCTCACCCCTCTCTCCTCATGTATTTCTCTCCCCCCTCTTACACCCACTCGCACACTCTTCCTCACTATCCGCCCCCCTCCTCGGCTATAACTCAGTAACCCCCACCCACCTGCACACTTAATCCAGCTCCCTCAATCCTCCCCTCCTCATATTCATTTCCCCCTTCACTCCCTGGCCACACCACACGATTTCCCCACACACACATACAACTCCCCCTCTACAATACAGTACCCCCCATACGCAAATTAGAATAACCACCTACACGCACACTACAATAACCCCCCCCCCCCCACACACAAGTGGTTGAAAAACACTGATGTACAGTATACTGCACAGTACTTATTTTAATACAGTTAACTATAGACAACTGCATAAAGAATGACACAAACTATTAAAAAACAAAATGCTATAATAAAAAGATTGTTATCACGTTACCTTAATTGCTTGAACTGAGGCACACACAGCACACTGACAGGAACTCAATCACAAAAAGCACACTGACAGGCACTGAATCACACACAGCACACTGACAGGCACTGAGGCACAGACACAGCACACTGACAGACACTAAGGCACACAGCACACTGAATAACACACAGCACACTGAGAGACACTGAATCACACACAGCACACTGACAGGCACTGAATCGCACACAGCACACTGACAGGCACTGAGGCACACACAGCACACTGACAGACACTGAATCACAAATAGCACACTGAGGCACTGAATCAGATACAGCACACTAACAGACACTGAGGCACACACACAGCACGCTGACAGGCACTGAGACACACACACAGCACACTGACAGACACAGGCACAGGCACACTGACAGACACTGAATCACACACAGCACTCTGACAGGCACTGAATCAGATACTGCACACTGACAGACACTGAATCACACACAGCACACTGACAGACACTGAATCACAAATAGCACACTGGCAGGCACTGAATCACACACAGCACACTGACAGAGCATACTAACTTACACACAAACACACACAGCACACTAACACACTGAAGCACACTGACAGACTGAAACACACTCCACACACATGCAAAACAAACTGACACACACACACACAGCAAATTGACACAAATACACACAGCATACCTTCCCACAGCAGCACATGCAGTAGTAACTCCTCCCCCTGATGTCACGGAGAGCAGGGGCGGGCAGAGCTCTGCAGCTCTCTGCCTCAGTTCCGCCCCCAGCCTCTGCTGCCTGCTCTCTCTACAACCCCCAATCCCCCCCCTCTCTCTCACAGCTCACCGCTCCTGATCCAGATTTGATGTTGTGCTGTGAGCACAGGAGTGGGCCTGCCGGTAAGCGGCTGTTAAGGGTACCGGAGCAGGAAGGGGGCCCTCACTTCTGTGGTCGTTGGCTAGATGGCTGGGCAAAATGTCCCGCTCTCCCCTATGTCAGCGGCCCGGAGAAGGCCCCCCAAGAGCATGGGCCCCTGGGCTGCACAGGCTATAGGTACGCCCCTGTAATGAGCACTTTGCCTACTACTGGAGATCCTCAGTTACTGTTAGAGAATGCAAAAAACACAATGATATTTAGTGCCTGCTGAAATCTGCCCTTACTCGCTTTTAAACCCTGAGGAGTTATGTCTCCAAATAGCCTACAATGAAAAAGGGAGGCTTTTAGTGGTACCGATTTGAATGGACTGAGTGTAGGAATGAACCCTTTCATGATGTGTTATATTAACAGGTACATTGTGGAATATATAAATGGCTGAAATACAGCAACAGATGAAAAAAAATATATATATATATATATATTATTTTTTTTAAAGAAATTAACGATAATATATATGTTCTTTAATGATGTGAGTGAATGTTAGATATGTTTATGTGACCTACTATTGTATATATAATTTATGGTATAAATTATGAGTTTACCAGAATGAATCTACATATGAGAAAAGGATTTTCAAGGAGACAGAAGTAACTAAAATAATAAATTTCAGGCCCTGTGTGTAAAAAATAAAAGATTTTTTTAAAACATATATAACATTAAGCAAATATAGCTATATACATTACAGACAATGAGAAACATAAACATATTTACAAAGTACAAAAAAAAACAAGTAAAGCGCACAAGTCATGGTGTAGAACATTAACATATATATTAAACAATATGGTGAGGGTAAGTATAGCACGTACAGAATGGTAAATACAATAAAGCATGTCATGCAATAACCAGCATGGTACCGTAGACAATGGCTCTCACGAGTGAAGACCGCCGTAGAGGAAACTCGTCTCTCCAGATGATATGTCAGTAGAAAAACGTCCAGATTCCTGCAAGATGCAGGCGAGGTATAAATCTAAGCAGTTCACAGGAGAGTCTCTGACAGCTGTGGAACATACAGTGATTATAATGCAAGGAACCTTGTGTCGTCCCAGGTGCACGATCAGCTGATATGCCGGTACACGGAAGCAAGCGTGGGGCAGAGTAGCAGCCCAGCACCAAGGCGTTTTAGTGTATAGATGCTGAGCCATCTATTCGATTAGCAGCCAACTCATTATTATCCTGCACTCAGCTCATGTAATCACTTATTGTTAGCAGCCTTTTTGGCTGTTTTTCTTTTTACATTCTTCACTTTCTTTGTTATATTACCCTTGTTGCGCGTGTTGGGCAATGTGTCTATGCTCTCCTGCATTGCCCAGGTCAGGGCTCCAACAGATCCCGTCAACTGGGCAATGCTGGTAGTTACAGCTGTGGGGTGCTGACGTTCCCTAATAACGTTCTTCCCCAAAGAGCATGTGCAGTGTATTTTTAGGCTATGGAAATCCCCCTTCATCTAGGTAACGTAACTTTGGTCGTTTTCTTAACAGACCTTACTTTTGCATATCATTAGCCTTGTTAATACCCGTTAATAAGGAGGAAAATAAGGTCTGTTACCTAATTAGGTAAGGTAACGTTATTTGCCTGTATTTAGTGCACTTCTGAGGATCTACCCCTTACAAACCCCAGTGAGATTTCTTGAAGGGTTATCTCTTAAATGCCTTATTGGCTTCACGGTGACCGTTCCATTTACTTAGCCCAAAGCTTTATTATTTGTCAGATGTTATTTCTTTGGCTTCATTATGCTAAATGCTCATTTCGTTTTCAACCTCTTTATTATCGGAGGGGCTATAAAACGTATTGCTGTGTTCAGCCATGCAGTTAAGGGGTTAATTCCAGCCGTGTGGAAAATAGCTGAAGCGCTCAAATGCAGGTATATCTCAAAATGATAATAAGCCAGACCACTGTACCAGGGTACTAACAATTGATATAGTACCTATTGTGTCATATAATGGGTACTATCCTCCTGAAGACAGGTGGTGTGTGGTGCAACCCACTCACCATTTGTCTCATCGGCAGGTTCCCCTGAAAAATATGCAAATACTCACATCCTGGTAGGGCAGGCAGGCAGGCTGTGCAGCTACTCAATGCAATACAGGGAAAAGGGAGACCAAAAAGCGCACCAGCACAAACGGAGCAGGAAGAAACCAGAACAAAAAAATGATTAAAAGGGCACTTTAATGTGGCAAAAGACCCATCCAATGCATTTCGAACGTCGCAGCGTTCTTTTTCCTTGAAAAAGAACGCTGCGACGTTCGAAATGCATTGGATGGGTCTTTTGCCACATTAAAGTGCCCTTTTAATCATTTTTTTGTTCTGGTTTCTTCCTGCTCCGTTTGTGCTGGTGCGCTTTTTGGTCTCCCTTTTCCCTAATTCCAGCCGTGGTAGTAGAGGTGGTTACAGTGGACACGTGCTTAGGAAATATAGATGTTGCCAGACTTCACGTCTTCGGTGCCGTGGCAGTCGGGCCCTAAAGGATTATCGCTGCGGGGATCCCATTCGGAAGCACGGACTCCCAGCAGCGCGGCGGAGGCAGACGCTGTCCCCAGCGCCGCAGACTTTTTCTTGCTGGTCCCCAGTACTGGGGACAGTAAGTCTTACTACAGATGTACACAAAGGGAAAAAGCAATGATGAGTAGCTGCTAATTATTTACAGAAGGTAGCAAAAATAAATACCCTCTAGAAGCCAAATAGCCATTATTTGCTACCAAAGTCTATATTTTTAGAATCCTCAGCCGTCTTCTGGTTAGAAACATAGTGTGTAAAATAGTATTTATTTGGCTTGTGAAAATGGCTAGCAGTATGAAACTTCATACTACTGTACTTACTGCTTTAAAGCTACTTCAATCAGTAATTGGCTCTATTATTATTCAAAGGATTACTTTATACAAGTCAACGTTTTGATGGTGCTACAGTGCCTTCGTCAGGAATAAAGAAATGGTATACATCAGTGGAACGTAACAGACATAGTGCAATATGTGTTGATTGTTGAATCACAGCACAGTGGGGACTCAGGATGCTCAGATACAAAGAAAGATTTTGGTGGTAGGGGACTCCCTTATTAGGAAGGTAGATAGGGCAATCTGTTGCCGGGACCACTTGAACTGAACAGTTTGTTGTCTCCCGGGTGCTCGAGTTTGGCACATTGCGGATCGGGTAGACAGATTGTTGGGGGGGCTGGGATTGACCCAGCGGTCTTGGTACACGTTGGCACCAATGACAAAGTTAGAGAAAGATGGAGGGTCCTAAAAAATGATTACAGGGATGTAGGCCAAAAGCTTAAGGCAAGGACCTCCAAGTTAGTATTTTCTGAAATACTACCAGTGCCATGCGCTACCGCAGGGAGACAGAGATCAGGGAGGTTAATGCATGGCTAAGAAAGTGGTGCAGGAAGGAGGGGTTTGGGTTTTTAGAGCACTGGGACTCCTTTTCTGAGAGATGCCATCTATATTCTAGGGACGGATTGCACCTCAATGAAGAGGGATCTTCTGTGCTAGGGGGGAGAATGCTAAAAAGGTTGGAGGAGATTTTAAACTAGGATGGAGGGGGAGGGGAATGAAACAGATAATGAACTAAATGGAATAGATGAGGATACAAGGTGGTATGGAGGTAGAATGGGGGCAAGTGCAGAAAGGAAGGAGCAGATAAGATAATAGTACAGGCTGAAAAAAAACTGAAATGCATGCTTGCTAATGCAAGAAGCCTGACAGATAAAATGGGGGAGCTTTAATTAATAGCTGCAAGGGAGCAGTATGATATCACAGGCATTACTGAAACATGGTGGGATGAAACTCTTGACTGGACAGTTAATTTAGAGGGTTATTCTCTTTTTCGGAAGGATCGAACAAATAGAAGGGGAGGTGCAGTATGTTTATATGTTAAACCGGATCTAAAACCTATTATAAGGGATGATGTCTATGAAGGGAATGATGAAAATGTAGAGACTTTGTGGATAGAAATTTGCAGTGGAGATAAAAGTATAAAGAAAATGTTTGTGGGACTATGCTATAAACCACCAAATATCTGTGAGATTGAGGAAGCTAAAATACTTTTGCAAATGGAGAAGCATCAAAACTGGGTCATGTTTGCATAATGGGGGATTTTAATTATCCATACATAGACTGGGGCAATGAGATTAGCATTACAACAAAAGGAAACAGGTTTTTGGGGGTGCTTAAAGACAATTATATGACCCAAATTATTGAGGAACCAACAAGGAGAGGGGCAGTTCTGGATTTGGTCATATCAAACAATGTAGAAGTAATAACAACTATTCAAGTCCTGGAACATTTGGGTAACAGTGATCATAACATGGTCTCATTTGAAATAAATGATCAAAAAACAGATTACTTGGGTTCAACAAAGACCTTAAACTTTAGAAAGGCAGATTTTAATAAACTGAGGTCTAATCTAGTAGTAATACAATTGGATGATGTTTTTGCAGGGAAAATGTAGAAGATAAATGGGCAGTCTTTAAAACATTGTTAGAAAGAGGGGGCGTGGCCAACTGCAGAGCCGAGAAGACGTGCAGCTCAAGAGCTCCGGGCCCCAAAGCCCCGTAAAGCAGCCTTTCCCCTGCAAACCCACAGGGAATTACCCCCAAATACACCAGCGGAAGGCGCGGGCGGCAGAGCTACTAAATAAATAATAAAATTTAAAAAAAAAAACACCAACCAGCCGGCGGAGAGCACGTAGGGGCCGGGAGACGTGGTGCGGCAGCCATTTTCCCCAGGGGACGGCCCGGACGCGGCTGAGAGCGGCGCTCATCCTTGACCCCACAGTGCGTGGGTGGCCGGGTAAGAAGAGGGACGAGAGGCTGTCTGCCGTTAGTCCCCGGGCGGCTGCAAGTGTGCTACTGGAGGTTGGTGGGGCTGCAGCAGGGAGTTGAGAGGAGCGGGGGCGGCCATTTTGACCCGGCACTCTGCAGAAGTGCCTGCAGAGTGTGCGGACTACCCCGGCCCCCTCCACCACCCCCCCCCCCTCCCCACTCCCCAAAAACCACAGACCAGGGACTCCAGGAGATTGGGAAGACCCAGAAGTGACATCCCCTGGGGAAAGAGCACTTTTGCAGAAGTGCACAAAGAGCCTGTACACAGCCCACCCCCCATAATTAAAGGGGACATGCATGATTTTAAATAAAACCTAATGGGGGGACTTCCGGTGACGTCACCCGGTATGGACGGGTAGAAGAGGAGCTCCATAGACCCGCGCATTAAAAGACGCAAAAACCCACATTTTTCCCCAAAATTGCCGGGTAACACTTACACCCCCGGATAGCTAAAGAACTAGGCGATGTCAAAAGCCAAAAAAGCGAGCAATCAGGGAGTTGCCAAATATTTTTCTCCGTCGCAACGGGCCAGGGACAGCACGATGGAGCCTCAAGATGGCGGCGGACCGCATGGCGCCACGGCGCTTTCAGGGAAAAAAACCCAGCCAAAAGATCGCACCCCAGCAAGCCCTGATCAACCCATAACCAGGGCATACTTGGAAGAACTCCTAGGGGCTATGGCAACGACGCTCCAATCCTCCTTTCAGACTGAGCTCAGAACCGCAGTGAGCGACATAAGGAAGGAAATCTCAGGGCTGACAGAGAAAACAACTACCCTGGAGAAAAAACTCACTGAGTCTCAACAAAGACAGAGTGAAGCGGAGGAAGAGATAGGCCGTCTAGGAGAAGAGATCACCCTCCTTAAAGAAGCTATGGAGGAGCAAGAAAATCGTGACCGGCGCCAAAACATCCGCGTCCGGAACGTACCGGAGTCGGTCGCACAGGATCAACTCCGACCATACCTCATGGAGCTCTTTAACCTAGTATGCGGGGAGCTGGAGGAGAAAGAGCTCGAAATGGATAGGGCTCATCGTGCCCTAGGACCTAAATCAGACGACCCGAGGCGGCGTAGGGACATTATAATAAAGATGCATAAATACACATCAAAAGAAAAAATAATTGCGGCCTGCCGGGACCTGGGGGAAATAACCTTTCAAAATGAAACTCTCCAAGTCTATAACGACTTGTCAAAGGCAACGAGAGACCGCAGACGTGAATTAAAACCTTTAACCAACCTACTCCGCGAGAAAGGAATCCAATACAGATGGGGATTCCCTTTCAAACTCACAGTTAACAGGAATGTAAAGTTCCTGTCCATGAAATACCCCGTGGACATGGCCCCCTTCGCAAAAGCATTAGGCCTAACTCCACCTCAAACGTGGATAACGACCAATCCTACCGCTGAAAATACATCAGGAGACCCCCCCCGAACATCGGAGAGAATTGCGGCCCAACACCCTAGAGAAAAATGACAACCGCCGCGGCACTCAGATAAATCCCCCCGGACAGACCCGGAGAGGGAAGAGTGCCCCCACTTACCTTGTTGGTCCGGGGCCGCACTGGAGCGTGGGCTGCGGACCCCCATGGTAATCCGGCGCCAACCTCCACTCCCAATGTGAAGTCACGAGGCGCCTGTTCTCGAGATGGCTCTGAGGAGACTTCGAGGAGGGGGGACGCCTCTGCTCATCGTTAAAATCATCTTACCAGACCAGAACAGCACCAAGAAGTAAGCCGCCAACTTTTAAGATGAGCTGACACAGAACACCGCCCTCCAAGTTGGTTCACGAGTCGCCTACTCCTGCGATGACTCCGAAGAGGATCCCGTCCGCCGACGGTAAGATCGGGAAACCGACTGACTCAACCCGGAGCAGCAGGATCGCTGATCTTCTAACTCCGGAGCATAAGAGGAATTTAGATCCCGGTTTTGCCCCCACCAGCCTCAATCTCCGGCTTTTCGGTCCCGCTTTAAATATGATCTCCCTCCCCCTCCTTTTGCCGGTTTCTCCGATCCCGTGGAGCGGAGCTCTGGATTGGGAGGAGGGGGGGGGGGGGGGGGTCGGTGTCGGCATCCAGCCTTTCCGCCAACGATCCATGGACCCCGTTGCCACAGAGGACTCCCCAGTCTGTGGGACTAGGGGCGGCTAGGATACCAGGAAGACGGGCCACCCAGACTGAATCAAAGAACTTAAAATCATAAGTTAATAGTGATGATCCGGAGGTCGTGAGTAGATTAAAATAATATAACTGCTATATCTCAATTAACACCTTGCTTCCCCTCTATCCTTCCCCCCCCCCTGTAACCCAGACACGCAATCGCCCCCCCCTCCCCCTTCCCCCCTTCCTCATGCATACCCCCCCCTCTTCCACCCCTCCCCCCACACACTCACATGTCCCACGTCCCCCCCCCTCTTTTCCCCCCCTCCTCCCCCCCCTTTTTTCTCCCCCTCCCTCTCCCCCCTATTCCCCCACCCCCCCTCATCTCCCCTTCTCTTCCACCCCCCCTCCCCACCCTTACTAGCAAACCCACCTAGCACCCTACTTAAGCACAAAAACAATGGGAGAAACATACTAAGAGGAAACGAATATATAAAATAAAGTTGTATTAATCTTATTTAGTCACAAAACGATTCACAATATATCTTTAGCGCAGAGTTACATAATAGCTGTGTTATACAGAAATGGGAGATGTCTGAAATGTTTGAACTGCAACCAGGCCCACCTCATACCCCCCCCCTCCCCTCTCTCCCTCCCCTCTTTCCCTCCCCCCCCCTCCCCTCCCTATACTCCCTGTGTAGAGTTACATAATAGTTGTGCTATACAGAAATGTGAAATGCTTGAGCCGCACCTAGGCCCCCCCCCTCTTACCCCTGCTAACAAGCCTACCTAGTACCTCACATAAACGCAAAGATAAATAAGAGGGAAAAACACTAAGGAGAAAACAAACATACGAAGAAAGTCGAACTTATCTTGTATGGTCACAGAATTGTATAAAATATGTTTTCGGCGCAGAGTTGTATAAGAGTTATGTTACACAAAAATGTGAAGTGAAATATTTGAAATGTTTTAATTGCACCTAGACCCTCCTCCCCCTCCCCACCCCTCTCCCCTCCCCACCCCTCTCCCCTCCCCCCCCTCTTCCCCTCCCCTCCCCCCCTCCCCCCTCCAAACCCTTCCCCTCCCCCCTCCCCCTCCCTCCCCTCCCCCCTCCCCCTCCCTCCCCTCCCCCCTCCAAACCCTTCCCCTCCCCCCTCCCCTCCCCCCCTTCCCCCCCCATCCCTCCACCCCCCTCCCTCTCTCCCTCCCCTCTCTCCCTCCCCCCCCTCCCCCCCCCTCCCCTCCCTATACTCCCTGTGTAGAGTTACATAATAGTTGTGCTATACAGAAATGTGAAATGCTTGAGCCGCACCTAGGCCCCTCCCCTCTTACCCCTGCTAACAAGCCTACCTAGTACCTCACATAAACGCAAAGATAAATAAGAGGGAAAAACACTAAGGGGGAAAACAAACATACGAAAGAAAGCCGAACTTATCTTGTATGGTCACAGAATTGTATAAAATATGTTTTCTGCACAGAGTTTTATAAGAGTTAAGTTACACAAAAATGTGAAGTGAAATTTTTGAAATGTTTTAATTGCACCTAGACCCTCCTCCCCCTCCCCCCCTCTCCCCTCCCCCCCCTCTTCCCTCCCCCCCTCTCCCCTCCCCCCCCTTCCCCTCCCCCCTCCCTCCCCCCCCCCCTCCCCTCCCCCCCCTCCCCCCTCCCTTCCCCCCCCTCCCCTCCCCCTCCCTTCCCCCCTCCCCCCCCCTTCCCCCCCTCCCCCCCTCCCGCCCTTCCCCCCCCTCCCCCCCCCTTTCCCCCCTCCCTTCCCCCCTCCCCCCCCTTCTCCCCCCCCTTCTCCCCTCCCCCCCTTCCTCCCCCCTCCCCCCCCTCCCCCCCCCTCCTCCTCCCCCCTCCCTCCCCCCCTCCTCCCCTCCCCCTCCTCCCCTCCCCCCCTCCTCCCCTCCCCCTCCTCCCCTCCCCCCTCTCCCCCCTCCCCCCTCCCCCCCCTCTCCCCTCCCCCCCTTCCCCTCCCCTCCCCCCTCCCTCCCCTCCCCCCCTCCCCCCTCCCTTCCCCCCCCCTCCACTCCCCCTCCCCCCCCCTCCCCTCCCCCCCTTCCCCCCCTCCCCCCCCTCCCCCCCTTCCCCCCCCTTCCCCCCCCTCCCCCCCTTTCCCCCCTCCCTTCCCCCCTCCCCCCCCTTCCCCCTCCTTCTCCCCCCCCCTTCCCCCCCTCCCCCCCCTTCCTCCCCCCTCCCCCCTTCCCCCCCCTCCCCTCCCCCCCTCCTCCTCCCCCCTCCCTCCCCCCCTCCTCCCCTCCCCCTCCTCCCCTTCCCCCCCTCCCCCCCCTCCCCCCCCCTCCCCCCTTACCCCCTCCTCCACCCCCCCTCCCCTCTCCCCTCTCCCCTCCCCTCCTCCCCCTATCCCTCCCACCCAAGGGAAGCGAGCATACAAAAGAAAACGGAAATTGTTTTAGTTAGATATTTAAGAGGTTACTCCACTCTCACAACGCATAGTTACAATATGGTTGTCTTTTTGAGATGTGAAATGTTTGAATTACTTGAAATGTTCCTATGCCTTCTTTGCTTCCCCACACACATGGACTGGGGGTCTATACTAAATGGGTTAAGTAAATTCTATAGAGGGTCTGGACTCCTCTGACCTCCAGCGGTTGACGAACCCGGAATCACCCCCAAGGGACCCACCTGGTCCAAATGCCGGCCGTTCTTAAGGCTGGTGAAAATATGTTAAGGCCTTTTGTGGGCCTTGTTACAACCTATCTCTATCTGTTGACCCTGTCCCAGCAGATCTCCGCCCCACCCCCACCTACCCCTTCCCACACCCCCCTTCCTCAGCTTAAGATATCTATTCTAACCAAAAAAAACACACAACCTCTATACCTTCAGAAATTTAAACCAGACTCAGAGTTACTGGATCATGGCCTCTCAAGTGGGAAAGAGAAGGCCTTATGGTATTATCCAAAAAAAAAAAAAGAACCCAAATGGCTAGCCAAGCCACAATTAAATTAACCTCACTCAACGTAAAAGGGCTCCAAAATAACCGAAAAAGTAGAGTAGCACTTCAAGATATGAAAAGATCAGGGGGAGACATCATATTCCTACAGGAGACCCATTTCACATCACAAGACCCCCCAAATTTATTCAAAAAAGTGTTCCCAATGTGTTTTTGCGCATCGTTTACTAGTAAAAAGAGGGGTGTAGCTGTCCTGATCAGACAGGGCACCCCATTTAATCATATCAAAACAACGGCGGACCCAGAGGGTAGATTTCTAGTGGTATATGGCTCCTTAGCGGGCTCAGCAATCGCTCTGGTCAATGTATATGCCCCGAACGAGAACCAAACAGAATTCCTAAAGAAAGTTCTCGAGGGCATAGACCCGGGATATCTGTCATCGATGATAGTGGGAGGAGACCTAAACATGGTCCTTAACCCTACCGAGGACAGATCAACCACAATGGGTCCCCCCCGCACAACCCCCTCCCAGATCATAGGGAAAAGGTTTAGGGGAATCTTAAGCGAGTTCTCACTGGTGGACATATGGAGGGCCCAACATCAGGGCCAGAGAGACTATACTTTTTACTCAGCACCTCACCAGACCTACTCTCGAATAGATCACTTTTTGGCCACAAAAAATGTGGTGGCGGCGACATCCGACTCCGACATAGGACCAATCACATGGTCTGATCATGCCCCGATTACCTTAACCTTGACGACCCCCTTTGAAAAAACAATAAATTACTCATGGAGACTAAATGATTCATTACTCAATCATCCTGAGATAGAAAGAGAGATCAGAACCGCTATTCGGGACTATTTTTTTTTTAACTCAGGATCCGTCTCCTCACCAGCAATCCTGTGGGAGGCCCATAAGGCAACCATTAGAGGGAAATTCATTTCTATCGCATCCCACAGGAAAAAAGCCCGCCAAAAATTAATAAAGGAGCTTACGGATAATATCAAAATAATAGAACAATCTCATAAAACCAACCCCTCAAAAAAAATATATAAAACATTGACAACAGCCAGAGTAAAACTTAGACAAATCCAGCTGGAGGATGTTGAGAAGGCCCTCAAATGGACTAATCAACAATATTATGACAAGGGGAACAAGGCAGACAGACTTTTGGCGACTAAATTAAGAGGGGTACATAAACGGTCGCAAATCACGGCAATCAAGAGTAGGTCTGGTGAAATACAACATAGTGATAGCAAAATAGCAGCTGAATTTACAAAATTTTATACCGAACTGTATAATCTAAGATCAAAAAATGGCCGGCCTGAATCAATAGCATCCGAATTAATAGCGCAATATTTAGATAAATGTAAGCTCCCCACACTAACGGAGGAGGAAAACACAGTCCTCAACGCTGAGATCTCAAAAGAGGAACTGGAAGAGGCGGTCAAATCACTAAAAATTACTAAGTCTCCTGGCCCCGACGGGTTCACTAATGTCTACTATAAGAGATTCTTGCCAGTACTATCCACGCATCTTCTAAAGATATTTAACGATTTCATGGAAGGAAATCAAATCCCCACGTCAATGTCCCTGGCCACCCTGGCCATTATACATAAAGAAGGCAGGGACCCGATGCAATGTGGAAGCTATCGTCCAATCTCCCTGCTCAATTGTGATCTCAAGCTATATAGCAAAATACTCGCAAATAGATTAAACCCCATCTTACCGAGATTAATAGATAGTGATCAAGTAGGATTCGTAGCAGGCAGACAGGCCTCGGACAATACTCGGAAGATAATAGACATTATCGAACATGTCCATCTCACAGAGACCAAAGCACTACTCCTAAGCCTAGATGCAGAGAAGGCGTTCGATAGAATAGACTGGCTATTCATGGACCAAGTTATGTGTAAATTCGGATTCAAAGACGCATACCTAGAAGGAGTCCGTAGATTATATCAAAACCCGTCTGCAACAGTAAAACTACCAGGGGGCAGTAACCAGAGATTTGAGATCACTAATGGAACTCGACAGGGATGCCCCCTATCTCCTCTCCTCTTTGCATTAACCATAGAACCCCTAGCATCTGCAATTAGAGCCAATAGAGACATCAAAGGAATAGAAATTGGACACAGGCAGCACAAAATATCGCTATTCGCAGATGATGTCATCCTAACCCTTACACAACCCCAAACATCCCTACCTAATCTCCAAAAAGAGCTCCGGGACTTTGGAGATATCTCAGGTTATAAAATCAATAATGACAAATCGGAAGCACTAAATTTAAGCCTGCCAGAGCCAGAGGTGAAACTCTTCAAACTAAACTTTAACTATCATTGGAGCTCCTCGAGTATCAAATATTTGGGAGTAAAGATAACGAGGAACTACCAATCCCTATATCAACAAAATTATCCGACTCTGTTCCGGAAAATCAAACAAGATCTAGAGAAATGGGGAGGATATCAGATATCATGGATCGGGAGGATGATATCAGTTAAAATGAACATACTCCCTAGATTATTATATTATTTTCAGACTCTCCCGGTCCACATCCCTGGCTCAGAATTAAAGAACATTCAAAAACTAATCTTCCACTTTATTTGGCAGGGTAAGAAACCCAGAATCACCAGGACAGTTCTTTTGGCATCAAGGGGGAGAGGAGGACTTGGTGTTCCAGACATCACAAAATACTACCAAGCCGCCCAATTGCGACAGGTAGTAGTCTGGAACGCCAACCCAAACCAATACTGTTGGCTAGATATAGAATCATACTATGCCGGGACGCCTTCACTGCCGGCTTGCCTTTGGTCCCTGAGCAGGGAAGACATGCAGAACAGTAAATTTAAGTTAGGCCCAATGAGACACACATGGGAGATTTGGACAAAATGCAAATTTAAATTTAAGCTCACCACACCTCAATCCCAACTCATACCAATTTATAAAAATCCGAAATTCCCCCCTGGCTGTGAGCCCAGACAATGGGACCAATTTAAAACAAAAAATATTAGAGCGGTTGCTGACCTCCTGAGCTTTGAGGAGTTCCTGAGTTATCAACGCCTAAAAACCAAATATGAAATAGCAAGATTGGATGTCTTCAAGTATCTACAAATTCGGCATTTTATTCAAACTTTATCCCCCACGTTGAAATTTCCCCCTCTCACCAGTTTCGAGCGGCTCTGTAGAGAAACAGGCCACCAGAAAGGTCACAAATCTACGGTGAATTGGAAAGGGCCATAGAAGCCCCTACACATGACTATATGCTGCATTGGGCAGCAGAATTGGAAATAGTTATAGACCGAGAGGATTGGGAAAGAATTTGGGAAAATGCCTCAGGAACTTCCATATGTACCACAATCAAAGAAAACATATATAAAATACTGTTTCGCTGGTATCTTACCCCAGTTAGAATAAATCAAATTTACCCCCAGGCGTCCGATTTATGCTGGAGAGGTTGCGGTCAGAAGGGGGACATGGCCCATATTTGGTGGACATGTCCGGAAATTCAAAAATATTGGGGAACAATACAAAAATTAATAGAGGAGGTCACAGACCTCAAAATCCCTATTGACCCGTTGACCTACCTGTTGGCCAGGCCCTTAGAAAATTTGGACCGACCAACAAGTAAATTAATCTCCTTAATTCTTACAGCGGCTAGATGTGCGGTGGCAGCCGCCTGGAAGAAGGTGTCTCCCCCCTCAAAACAAACGGTAAAAAATAGGGTGCAAGAGGTGATGAATATGGAGAAACTATCTGCCTTCTTGAAAAGATCCACTGACTCCTTTAACAAAACATGGGATCCGTGGCTATCCCATACGGCACCTCTACGCCACTAATCCACATATGGAAAATAAAAAAAGAGAGAGAGAGAAAGGAAAACCAGGTCAGGGGCACCAATGAAAATAGACTGAGGACACGGGAAGCAATGGGTATCCCCCCCACCCACTCCCACCCTCCCCTTCCTATTCCCACTCTTACTCTCTGTTTCCATACTCGCGCTCCCCACATAGCCCCTGGAGGGTCAGGGGAGCGGTGAGCTTTCTTCTTTTATTTCCGGTTTCTCTAACCAACAAAAGGAGAAAATCTGTATTAGGCTGTATTATCGTTTGTTTCATGCATACTGTGAATTATCTAAATGCCTAATAAAAAATTTTGGAAAAAAAAAAAAAAAAAACATTGTTAGAAAAGCACACATATCAGTGTATACCCTTGGGTAATAAGTATAAAAGAAATAAGTCAAAACCAATGTGGCTAAATAAACAGGTAGGGAGGAAATGGACAAGAAGAGGAAGGCGTTTAGATTCTTTAAGTCACAAGGGACAGAGACATTGTATCAGAATTATAAGGAATGTAACAAAAATTGCAAAAGGGCAATCAAATTAGCAACAATGGATAATGAAAAAAGGATTGCAATAGAAAGTAAGGTCAACCCTAAAATGTTCTTTAAGTACCTTAATAACAAAAAAATGAGAAAAGAAAATATAGAACCCTTTCAGTGTGAGATGGGTAGGCAGATTATTGGAGATAAGGAAAAAACTGAGGTATTAAACAAATTCTTTGCCTCTGTGTTTACCAGGGAAGAATCAAGTTCAATAGTAGTGCCGCAGGAGGAAGCCACAACCTCCATATTAATGAACAATTGGTTAACTGAGGAAGAAGTTCATAAGCGACTTGAAAAAATTAAAGTAAATAAGGCACCTGGCCCCGATGGCATACATCCAAGAGTTCTCAAGGCTCAGTAATAGCAAAACCATTATATTTAATATTCAAGGACTCCATTTCCACAGGCTCAGTACCACAAGATTGGCGTAAAGCAGATGTGGTGCCTATATTTAAAAAGGGAGCTAGATCACAACCGGGAAATTAAAGACCTGTATGCCTGACTTCAATAGTAGGGAAACTACTTGAAGGTTTAATACAGGATAATATTCAGGAATACCTAATGGAAAACAAAATGATTAGTAATAGTCAGCATGGATTTATGAAGGATAGATCTTGCCAAACTAACCTTATTTGTTTCTTTGAGGAGGTAAGTAGGAATTTAGACCAGGGTAATGCAGTTGATGTGGTCTACTTAGATTTTGCAAAGGCTTTTGATACGGTTTCACACAAGAGGTTGGTGTACAAAATAAAGAAAATTGGACTCAGTAATAATATATGCACCTGGATTGAAAACTGGTTAAAGGACAGACAACAGAGGATTGTCATAAATGGAACTTTTTCAGGTTGGGCTAAAGTCGTGAGTGGAGTACCTCAGGGATCGGTACTGGGACCACTGCTTTTTAACTTGTTTATTAATGACCTTGAGGTTGGGATCGAGAGCAAAGTCTCCATCTTTGCTGATGATACTAAATTGTGTAAGGTGATAGAATCAGAGCAGGATGTAATTTCTCTTCAGAAGGACTTGGAGAGACTGGAAACGTGGGCAGGTAAATGGCAGATGAGGTTTAATACAGATAAATGTAAGGTTATGCATTTGGGATGCAAGAATAAAAAGGCGACTTACAAATTAAATGGAGATATATTGGGGAATCCTTGATGGAGAAGGATTTAGGAGTGCTTGTAGACAGCAGGCTTAGCAATAGTGCCCAATGTCATGCAGTAGCTGCAAAGGCAAACAAGATCTTATATTGCATCAAACGGGCAATGGATGGAAGGGAAGTAAACATAATTATGCCCCTTTCCAAAGCATTAGTAAGACCACACCTTGAATATGGAGTACAATTTTGGGCACCAATCCTAAGAAAAGACATTATGGAACTAGAGGGAGTGCAGAGAAGAGCCACCAAATTAATAAAGGGGATGGACATTCTAACTTATGAGGAGAGGCTAGCTAAATTAGATTTATTTACTTTAGAAAAGAGGCGTCTAAGAGGGGATATGATAACTATATACAAATATATTCGGGGACAGTACAAGGAGCTTTCAAAAGAACTATTCATCCCACGGGCAGTACAAAGGACTCGGGGCCATCCCTTAGGGTTGGAGGAAAGGAAATTTCACCAGCAACAAAGGAAAGGGTTCTTTACAGTAAGGGCAGTTAAAATGTGGAATTCATTACCCATGGAGACTGTGATGGCAGATACAATAGATTTGTTCAAAAAAAGGTTGGACATCTTTTTAGATGGGAAAGGTATACAGGGATATACCAAATAAGTAAACATGGGAAGGATGTTGATCCAGGGATTAATCCGATTGCCAATTCTTGGAGTCAGGAAGGAATTATTTTTTTCCCCTTAATGGGGTTTTTTTGTTTGCCTTCCTCTGGATCAATAAGTAAGTATAGATATAGGATAAAGTATCTGTTGTCTAAATTTAGCATAGGTTGAACTTGATGGACTTACTTCTTTTTTCAACCTCATCTACTACGTAACTATGTAACTATGTAACCGGCAAAGAACTGAGCTGGGGCACCCACATCTTCCACTATTACAACATAGCGCCATTTTGCTAAAGAGTGAATTCAATCAAAACACATTTTAAATTAACATCAACCCCCATGGCTGTACAATGGCTGCAAACGTCCATTTGCCACACTCCTCCACACTACTATTCAGGAGTAAAACATATGTCAAATAGTATTTTCCTGACGCATTACAAATGGTGTGACTCTTCAGAGTTCCTTTAAACTTCTACCCACATTGCTGTATTATTGTAATTGCTGCAATACTCTTTATCAGGGGTGAGCAAAAATGTTATGCCGAGCCCCCCTTTTTATCCATGACATTTCTCGGGCCCCCCCTGCCTGATGTAATCAAAATCACATGAAAAAAAAAAAACCTTTATTAAACGGTATACAATGTAAATACAAATATGTCTAAATACTTACCTATTTCAACAGTTTGCGCTTGCAAAATTAGGCTGCGTCCACACTGCCGCTGAGAGCGGTGACATCACCAACTCACCAAGCATGAGCACAGGGTGTCCTGCATAGTTTTGCAAGCACGAGCGGGGAAGTGTTTTCACTTTTTTTTTACATTATTTCTGTACATTCATAGTATGATTGATACAGTGGCAGCCGACCCTTTAACTTGCAGAGGATCGCAGCGAAGCAGGTTCCCAGCTGAGGAGATCAGGAACACCGAGCTATTGCAGGGCAGACACCAGAAGATGGGGCGTTTGCCATCACAGCGCTAGGGCGTGCTCCTCGTCCGTACCTCCGAAGCCCCCACGTGTGCGCACACACACCATCACGTGGCCGCCACCTGCACTATCCTGTGCGGACGCCCACGCACATCTTCGGCTGCCCGCCCACGCACATCTTCTTGGCTGCCCGTGCACAGCTTTTTCACCCTCCCGCGCACAGCGTCTGCTGGCCGCGCACCCAGGTTTCTCCGCACGCGCCCCCTAAATAATCTTGCGCCAACCCCCCCCCCCCCAGTTTGTGCACCGCTGCATTCAATCACAACACCCACACACACACACACAATCACAACACACACAACGAACACCCATAACCAACACTCAATCACAATCAACACACACACACACAATCCCAACACCCACTCAATCACAACACACACATAGACAACCAACAGACAACACACACAACACACACACAACACATATTCAATCACAACCAACACAGACAACAACCACATAAACAACACACTCTCAATCACAACCAACACAGACAATCACAACACAGACAATCACAACCAACACACACACAACACACTCAATCACAACCAACACAGACACAACACACACACTCAATCACAACACCCACAGCACAACCAACACAGACACACAGCACACACTCAATCACAACACCCACACACACAGCACACACTCAATCACAACCAAAACAACACACAGAATCACAATACACACACAATCACAGACAAGACACACTCAATCACAACCAACACAGACAACAGCCCCACACACACACTCAATCACAACCAACACAGACACAACAAACACACACAGACACAGCACACACAACCAACACACACAGACACAACACACACAACCAACACACACAATCACAACACACACACAGACACAACCAACAGACACAACACAACACATACTCAATCACAACCAACACAGACACAACACCCGCACACACAATACACACACACAGAATCACAACCAACACAGACACAACACACTCAATCACAACCAACACAAACACAACACATAATCACCACACACACACTCAATCACAACACCCACACACACACGCAATCACAACCAACACAACACACACTCAATCACAACACAGACACAACACACACAATCACAGACAAGGCACACTCAATCACAACACACACACACACACACACACACACACACACACACACACACACACACACACACACACACACACACATACTCAATCACAACACACACAGACAACACACACTCATATCACAACACACACTCAATGAAAACCAACATAGACACATCACAACACTCTTCAACAATCTTATGTACAATACAGCTTGCTGCGTGTTATACTGTAATTGTGAGGCATTTTGAGTCCCATTGGGAGAACGTGCTATATGAAGTAAAGTTATTATTACTCAATCCTACCAATGAAAGTGAAGTTGAGAATGGAAGTAAGGTTCTGTGCTAAGCATTTTCAGAGACATGATTTTAAAGAGGCTGATAGGCACAATGAGGTAGGTACAATGGGGCACTCCCTTTAATTATTTCTCCTATATTTAGAACATGACACCGAAGAACATGATTTATTTGCAAAGTAACACTGTAAAGACTGAACACACCGTTAACCTTTTAATGTGTTATTAAAGGTTGTTAGTATAAAGTTTACAATTATTAGCATCAGCAAACGTATTTAACGGGTAAACATTTGTATTTTATTTTATTGCACTGGTCTCTTTACACGATCGACTTCTGCCCTGAATAAGGCATTATTATGTATTGGTGCATTGTGTCAATTCCAAGAGTTCTGTATTCTACGTCTTTTTTAGTAGACGTAAGTGTGCAGAATGTATTCGTTTCATTAAAATGAAGCTTGTCAATGTTAAATGTCAATGTGTATGTCTGTGGGTGGAAAGATTGGAGAAAGCAGCATTATTATAATAAGAAAACCATGGAGGAGGGAGGTATTAGTGATGGACAGACACAGAAGCAAAGCATAATGTCCCTGAGGATATAAAGGGATGGAGTTGTGTTGCTACTGCTCAGTCTGCAGGTGCTGCAGGGAGGAGAATGGATGGAGATAAGAGATATAGCCCATCAGCAGTGTCATCTGATCATTACTCATACCTGTCCAATGCCAGTGAAACAAAGATCGCAAGCCTGTGCTTCCACTCAGCTTATATCATCAACTCCTCCAGAAGATAAGAACAAGAATACAACTTCGTAATAGAATCCGAGACAAAATAACCTCCTGTTAAAAAGTAGTGGCAAACCTCTATGCAAGAGGCAGCTAAGGGGACAATGTTTCAGTCACATACATTAGATATCATCATTACCAAGAAAGCATTTTCTAATATGAATCTTCATTCTGTGACATCAACATTTACACAGATTATGTTATGAGTTTAACCCTTTGGAGTACTGAAGAAATTGTGGAGCCTTTCATGCTAGCAAATTTACCATAACGGTAATATCCTTAATATAAACCTAGAGAAATCATATACGCTTTTCTTCCTTACCTGATGTTGGAGATTGTAATGCTAGCCATTATTTTTTTATCCATATTATAACACTGTAGACCAAATGCAAAATAAAAAGGCATATTTGTGTTTTTTATAAACTCAAGTGAAAAAGAACATATACACATCTTTATTTAATGTCCGAGTTATGGAATCATTATATCTTTATGTTCATTACCCTTCAAGTTAACAGACCATCTAAGAATGTTGTTTGTTAAGAATTGCTCCAGCAATATACAAGTACCGGAAACAGTGACCAACGCACCCAGCAGCAAAAATACACATACGCTTAACTGCATTTGGCACGGCATGAAAATATAATAAAATATATTGTTTTGTTCATGCATATATTTTCCAAAACTAGAATACTTGCCTATTAGATTTCTTTGGAGCCGGATGGGGGAGTTCCTGGACTGTGACTGCTCTATTTTAATCTTTGTGGACTGCAGGTTCCTTATATATTTTTATGTGCCAGGTTCAGGTTCCTTTTGAAAATGAATATGGCTGTCATCCAAGCCTCACTCCCACTGGTCAATACGAAGCCATAATGCCATCAGAGCATGACATTGCTGCCTTCTATTGGACAACACTGGGAAAGACATCTTTACATTTAGTGTCATTTTTTTAAATCTATGTTTGGATATAAGAATCTATTTTTTTTGTTATTGATATGTCTAAATGAATCTGCTTACATCTGGGTGTCCCCATAACAGGCTTCATTTGTATTGCTCTCAAATTGGTATCCAGATATGCATTTTGATTATCTATTTCCTATAAATAAAATAACAATATTGCTTGGTTTAATTTAACCAGAGAAATTGCATTGGCAGCTCCCACGAAAACAACGACCCATGGTTTTTAAATTCAGTAAATAAAGGATTGGCCTTCTGGATTAAACAATATATCATATACACAGTGAATATGGGATTGATCCATGCTGTGTATAAAATATTAGCTAGGTTTATCATAGCCAGTGAATATAGGCTTGGCTCTTTCAATATGCTTGTAATCCTTGGCTTAACCCCAGGAATTTCTTCCCAAGCTTGAATTCTTGTGCTTTGGAATATGTGTGTGTGCATATATCTATGAGATATTTCCCCTAGTTGCAGCACATTGCTTCCTGCTGGAGACAAGCACCTATATGTGTGGTGGAGTTCTGGCCTTGCTTCTATATGATAACAGCTGAGTGTGTGAGACATGTCTGGCAATAGACAGGAAAGGCTGCATCTCCATCCAGTTAGCTATTGGTGGGTTAGCATTTAGCAGTGCTGTGCAGCCATGTGGACAAGGATAAGAAAACTGCACCCGATGTATACAATTATATATCTGGTTATGGTTCCAGAATTGCACCAAAGAAATGCTAATACATAACCATAATCCTATCTCTTATTTAATTGCAGTGCTAGAAGGCCAAGCAGCAAATGTAAACCCCCAGTGTTAGAGAATGGATGGGCGAGGACCCTCCACCTCTGTATTTAATTTTAGGGCCCTCAATTGGTTAGCATGAGTTGGTTTTTCGGTATGGTTTAAATTTTCGAATGGAAGCAGATTATAAGAGGGGAGGCAGTAAAACACAGTGTGAGGGTGATCAGTCAGTGTCAGCAGAGGTCTTACAACGAGATTCATGCTGGTCGCCACCTTTAAATCTTGCTCATTTGTTGTGGGAGTCCAGGTCTACCCATATATTTGACGGTGGTAATGATATATACATGTATAAAATCAAAAACAAATACTCGATACCGTTCTGTGGCTAACTAAAATGCTTTTATTTGTGTGAGTTTTCGAGATACACAGATCGCTTCTTCTGGCGATGTTCTTGGCTAACACGGTACAGATGCCTCTACATCTATATACATATATACATATATATCTATATATACAGATATATATATAATGCTGAAAGTGTTTGCTACACTTGGATCTTGCTAAATCTACTTATTATTTAGTGTCATATAATCATTACAATAAATAAGGTGATTTAGTGAGATCCAAGTGTACGGGACTTTTTCAGCATTTTGTATACCTTCTTCTGTCCTAGCACCATGGCAGTGATTTAATAGGAATGTCTTACACATTGATTGTCTTTATATTATCATGTGCTGCAACAAGGGTGTTTTTAAGATTGGCACAAAGCATTTCCAGTCCCTGTATTTGTGCTGGGAACTGCACGATGAGTAACCATGCTTACAGATAGGCTCAAGGCTCACAGATATTACTGTGTGTGAGTGTGTGCAGAGGCTCACAGATATTACTGTGTGTGAGTGTGTGCAGAGGCTCACAGATATTACTGTGTGTGAGTGTGTGCGGAGGCTCACAGATATTACTGTGTGTGAGTGTGTGCAGAGGCTCACAGATATTACTGTATGTGACAGTGTGTGCAGAGGCTCACAGATATTACTGTATGTGACAGTGTGTGCAGAGGCTCACAGATATTACTGTGTGTGACAGTGTGTGCAGAGGCTCACAGATATTACTGTGTGTGAGTGTGTGCAGAGGCTCACAGATATTACTGTGTGTGACAGTGTGTGCAGAGGCTCAGATATTACTGTGTGTGACAGTGTGTGCAGAGGCTCAGATATTACTGTATGTGACAGTGTGTGCAGAGGCTCACAGATATTACTGTGTGTGTGTGCAGAGGCTCACAGATATTACTGTGTGTGACAGTGTGTGCAGAGGCTCAGATATTACTGTGTGTGAGTGTGTGCAGAGGCTCACAGATATTACTGTATGTGACAGTGTGTGCAGAGGCTCACAGATATTACTGTGTGTGTGTGCAGAGGCGCACAGATATTACTGTGTGTGAGTGTGTGCAGAGGCTCACAGATATTACTGTGTGTGACAGTGTGTGCAGAGGCTCACAGATATTACTGTGTGTGAGTGTGTGCAGAGGCTCACAGATATTACTGTGTGTGACAGTGTGTGCAGAGGCTCACAGATATTACTGTGTGTGAGTGTGTGCAGAGGCTCACAGATATTACTGTGTGTGAGTGTGTGCGGAGGCTCACAGATATTACTGTGTGTGAGTGTGTGCAGAGGCTCACAGATATTACTGTATGTGACAGTGTGTGCAGAGGCTCACAGATATTACTGTATGTGACAGTGTGTGCAGAGGCTCACAGATATTACTGTGTGTGACAGTGTGTGCAGAGGCTCACAGATATTACTGTGTGTGAGTGTGTGCAGAGGCTCACAGATATTACTGTGTGTGACAGTGTGTGCAGAGGCTCAGATATTACTGTGTGTGACAGTGTGTGCAGAGGCTCAGATATTACTGTATGTGACAGTGTGTGCAGAGGCTCACAGATATTACTGTGTGTGTGTGCAGAGGCTCACAGATATTACTGTGTGTGACAGTGTGTGCAGAGGCTCAGATATTACTGTGTGTGAGTGTGTGCAGAGGCTCACAGATATTACTGTATGTGACAGTGTGTGCAGAGGCTCACAGATATTACTGTGTGTGTGTGCAGAGGCGCACAGATATTACTGTGTGTGAGTGTGTGCAGAGGCTCACAGATATTACTGTGTGTGACAGTGTGTGCAGAGGCTCACAGATATTACTGTGTGTGACTGTGTGCAGAGGCTCACAGATATTACTGTGTGTGAGTGTGTGCAGAGGCTCACAGATATTACTGTGTGTGACAGTGTGTGCAGAGGCTCACAGATATTACTGTGTGTGAGTGTGTGCAGAGGCTCAGATATTACTGTGTGTTACAGTGTGTGCAGAGGCTCACAGATATTACTGTGTGTGAGTGTGTGCAGAGGCTCAAATATATTACTGTGTGTGACAGTGTGTGCAGAGGCTCACAGATATTACTGTATGTGACAGTGTGTGCAGAGGCTCACAGATATTACTGTGTGTGAGTGTGTGCAGAGGCTCACAGATATTACTGTGTGTGAGTGTGTGCAGAGGCTCACAGATATTACTGTATGTGACAGTGTGTGCAGAGGCTCACAGATATTACTGTATGTGACAGTGTGTGCAGAGGCTCACAGATATTACTGTGTGTGAGTGTGTGCAGAGGCTCACAGATATTACTGTGTGTGAGTGTGTGCAGAGGCTCACAGATATTACTGTATGTGACAGTGTGTGCAGAGGCTCACAGATATTACTGTGTGTGACAGTGTGTGCAGAGGCTCACAGATATTACTGTATGTGACAGTGTGTGCAGAGGCTCACAGATATTACTGTGTGTGACAGTGTGTGCAGAGGCTCACAGATAGTACTGTGTGTGACCGTGTGTGCAGAGGCTCACAGATATTACTGTGTGTGACAGTGTGTGCAGAGGCTCACAGATATTACTGTGTGTGACAGTGTGTGCAGAGGCTCACAGATATTACTGTGTGTGAGTGTGTGCAGAGGCTCACAGATATTACTGTGTGTGAGTGTGTGCAGAGGCTCACAGATATTACTGTGTGTGTGTGCAGAGGCTCACAGATATTACTGTGTGTGACAGTGTGTGCAGAGGCTCACAGATATTACTGTGTGTGAGTGTGTGCAGAGGCTCACAGATATTACTGTGTGTGTGTGCAGAGGCTCACAGATATTACTGCGTGTGACAGTGTGTGCAGAGGCTCACAGATATTACTGCATGTGAGTGTGTGCGGAGGCTCACAGATATTACTGTGTGTGACAGTGTGTGCAGAGGCTCACAGATATTACTGTGTGTGAGTGTGTGCAGAGGCTCACAGATATTACTGTGTGTGAGTGTGTGCAGAGGCTCACAGATATTACTGTATGTGACAGTGTGTGCAGAGGCTCAGATATTACTATGTGTGAGTGTGTGCAGAGGCTCACAGATATTACTGTGTGTGACAGTGTGTGCAGAGGCTCACAGATATTACTGTGTGTGACAGTGTGTGCAGAGGCTCACAGATATTACTGTATGTGACAGTGTGTGCAGAGGCTCACAGATATTACTGTATGTGAGTGTGTGCAGAGGCTCACAGATATTACTGTGTGTGACAGTGTGTGCAGAGGCTCACAGATATTACTGTATGTGACAGTGTGTGCAGAGGCTCAGATATTACTGTGTGTGACAGTGTGTGCAGAGGCTCACAGATATTACTGTGTGTGACAGTGTGTGAAGAGGCTCACAGATATTACTGTGTGTGACAGTGTGTGCAGAGGCTCAGATATTACTGTGTGTGACAGTGTGTGCAGAGGCTCACAGATATTACTGTGTGTGACAGTGTGTGCAGAGGCTCACAGATATTACTGTGTGTGACAGTGTGTGCAGAGGCTCACAGATATTACTGTGTGTGACAGTGTGTGCAGAGGCTCACAGATATTACTGTGTGTGACAGTGTGTGCAGAGGCTCACAGATATTACTGTGTGTGACAGTGTGTGCAGAGGCTCACAGATATTACTGTGTGTGACAGTGTGTGCAGAGGGTCACAGATATTACTGTGTGTGACAGTGTGTGCAGAGGCTCACAGATATTACTGTGTGTGACAGTGTGTGCAGAGGCTCACAGATATTACTGTGTGTGACAGTGTGTGCAGAGGCTCACAGATATTACTGTGTGTGACAGTGTGTGCAGAGGCTCACAGATATTACTGTGTGTGACAGTGTGTGCAGAGGCTCACAGATATTACTGTGTGTGACAGTGTGTGCAGAGGCTCACAGATATTACTGTGTGTGACAGTGTGTGCAGAGGCTCACAGATATTACTGTGTGTGACAGTGTGTGCAGAGGCTCACAGATATTACTGTGTGTGACAGTGTGTGCAGAGGCTCACAGATATTACTGTGTGTGACAGTGTGTGCAGAGGCTCACAGATATTACTGTGTGTGACAGTGTGTGCAGAGGCTCACAGATATTACTGTGTGTGACAGTGTGTGCAGAGGGTCACAGATATTACTGTGTGTGACAGTGTGTGCAGAGGCTCACAGATATTACTGTGTGTGACAGTGTGTGCAGAGGCTCACAGATATTACTGTGTGTGACAGTGTGTGCAGAGGCTCACAGATATTACTGTGTGTGACAGTGTGTGCAGAGGCTCACAGATATTACTGTGTGTGACAGTGTGTGCAGAGGCTCACAGATATTACTGTGTGTGACAGTGTGTGCAGAGGCTCACAGATATTACTGTGTGTGACAGTGTGTGCAGAGGCTCACAGATATTACTGTGTGTGACAGTGTGTGCAGAGGCTCACAGATATTACTGTGTGTGACAGTGTGTGCAGAGGCTCACAGATATTACTGTGTGTGACAGTGTGTGCAGAGGCTCACAGATATTACTGTGTGTGACAGTGTGTGCAGAGGCTCACAGATATTACCGTGTGTGACAGTGTGTGCAGAGGCTCACAGATATTACCGTGTGTGACAGTGTGTGCAGAGGCTCACAGATATTACCGTGTGTGACAGTGTGTGCAGAGGCTCACAGATATTACCGTGTGTGACAGTGTGTGCAGAGGCTCACAGATATTACCGTGTGTGACAGTGTGTGCAAAGGCTCACAGATATTACTGTGTGTGACAGTGTGTGCAGAGGCTCACAGATATTACTGTGTGTGACAGTGTGTGCAGAGGCTCACAGATATTACTGTGTGTGACAGTGTGTGCAGAGGCTCACAGATATTACTGTGTGTGACAGTGTGTGCAGAGGCTCACAGATATTACTGTGTGTGACAGTGTGTGCAGAGGCTCACAGATATTACTGTGTGTGACAGTGTGTGCAGAGGCTCACAGATATTACTGTGTGTGACAGTGTGTGCAGAGGCTCACAGATATTACTGTGTGTGACAGTGTGTGCAGAGGCTCACAGATATTACTGTGTGTGACAGTGTGTGCAGAGGGTCACAGATATTACTGTGTGTGACAGTGTGTGCAGAGGCTCACAGATATTACTGTGTGTGACAGTGTGTGCAGAGGCTCACAGATATTACTGTGTGTGAGTGTGTGCAGAGGCTCACAGATATTACTGTGTGTGAGTGTGTGCAGAGGCTCACAGATATTACTGTATGTGACAGTGTGTGCAGAGGCTCACAGATATTACTGTGTGTGACAGTGTGTGCAGAGGCTCACAGATATTACTGTGTGTGACAGTGTGTGCAGAGGCTCACAGATATTACTGTGTGTGACAGTGTGTGCAGAGGCTCACAGATATTACTGTGTGTGACAGTGTGTGCAGAGGCTCACAGATATTACTGTGTGTGACAGTGTGTGCAGAGGCTCACAGATATTACTGTGTGTGACAGTGTGTGCAGAGGCTCACAGATATTACTGTGTGTGACAGTGTGTGCAGAGGCTCACAGATATTACTGTGTGTGACAGTGTGTGCAGAGGCTCACAGATATTACTGTGTGTGACAGTGTGTGCAGAGGCTCACAGATATTACTGTGTGTGACAGTGTGTGCAGAGGCTCACAGATATTACTGTGTGTGACAGTGTGTGCAGAGGGTCACAGATATTACTGTGTGTGACAGTGTGTGCAGAGGCTCACAGCGCATTTCTTCCCGTTATCCCCCACCAACAAAGGAGAATAAGACACAGGGAAGATGCTGCCAGCAGCCAGGGTGTGGGATTGGTTGCATCGGTATCCGATTGAACGTGTGTGAGCAGAAGTGAGGGGGGTGATAGTGAGCAGAGCCTCCCCGGGCACCGCCCTGTCCCTGCGCAGCGCCGCCTGTCCCTGCGCGAGGAGAAGTTCTGTGACAGCTGCTCCCGGGACAGGACTGTGTCACTGTGGCTGCTGCTACATGAGCCTGGCAGGAGGCTCAGGGCAGACGGGGCGTTTCCTCTCGCAGCTCCCCCCCTCCTCCTCCTCCTCTCGCAGCTTCCCCCCGCCCTCCTCCTCTCCCCGCCCTCCTCCTCTCGCCCCAGTCCCAGATTGTGCCGCTGCTCTCCGGAGCCTGGGGATACAGAAGCAGCCGGTGTGGGAGACCCAGCCATGGCTCATCATCATTACTCTGTCTCTAATGCCTCTTCTTCATGCGCCCGCACCGATGAGCAGGAATACCTCCAGGCCTATGAGGACGTGCTGGAGAGATATAAAGGTATCCGCGCACTGACTTCTCCCTGGCAGGGAGAGGGGCACTCACCCTAAAATAGCCGCAGCCCAGCCAGCCAGCAAGTGTCACTTACTGCAGATCATGCACTGTATGTGGGCAGATACTGTGACCATAGAGCATGCAACTAACACACAGGCACCGGGATATGTGTAGTAATGTGTGAGGACCGTTAACATCCAGCTCATCACACAGAAGACAGTGGAAACATTACATTATCATACATACAGAATACATTAAGGCATATACAGAGAGCAATGTTGAAGCCAAAGTTTGTAAGTGTAGTCAAATTAAAAAAAAAAAAAAATATGTGGAAAATAGATATGGATGTGTGATTAATAGATATGGATGTGTGTTAATAGATATGGATGTGTGATTAATAGATAGGGATGTGTGATAATAGATAGGGATGTGTGATAATAGATATGTGCCTCTTTTCTTTTGTTACAAACGGGAAATGCTAATGTAAGTGTTTTATACATCCACTTTTTGGAGAGAAACATTAGGTCTAATTCATAATACTGAGAAACGAGACACAAAGTCTATGTACAAATACATGACTAGCACAATCTTTTGTGTATATGGAATATTTCGTTATGTCACAGCAGTACGCTATACATATAAAGAGAAAGAAAACAGAATATTGCTGTGTTTTCCATGTACAGAATGGACTTGGCATATACTGTAAATAAAATGGCTATGTTTTGTACTAAATGTCCACCTAGTAGGGCTGTGGGTGTGGCTTTGAATATATAATGTTGTTTGTATGTTGTATTGTGGCAGGAGTTAGAATTTGGTCACACCTGCAATTGTGGTACTTTGCCATTGTTTAAACAATAGGGTGCTACCATATTGATACTGTAAGCAATAAGGCAATAGGAAGTTGGGCTATGATCCTACATGGCCTTTATGCCTTTTTAGTGATATTCCTTGATGGCAACTGAGGGTCTTATTACTCTTATTACACAATATCAGAAAAAGGGAGTGACATTTTCCAGAAGCTAATTGCATTAATGGGAAGATACTGTACATGAGTCCCAGTAATGGGATTGCAGCTCAGTAAGACCCTGCCCTCTTTGTTGCTGGGTGTGTGGATTGTGGCTCTAGGAAGATTATATTAAGGCTCTGATCTGCTTGTCCATAATGAGCACCTTTTCTTCTTGGTCAAATCCAAAAAGACACTAACTATAGAGAAGAGTGAGTGTTGTTGTTATTTTGCTGAAGCCTTGTGTTCCGCCGCACGTAAAAACACTTTATAGGAAAATACAGGATTGAATCATCTTCGGCAAAGTTACGGTTGCTCTCTTTTCGAATGAACATGAGTTTGCAGTTTCATTTCAGTTATTTTTTTAGGTGATCAAAATTCATGATGTTTTTAATATTTGTTTTTTTTCTACATGCTTACTTTGCTTTGTAGATAAGAAAATACAAGTGAAAATACATATATCATTCCAGGATAATAGGATGTTTTTGCCTGTAATCCAACACTCACATAAACACCTGCTTCTTAGGGGATTTTGGTTTGACTTGTCCAGTTCAGGTGCCAGAAGGAAACCAACAAGGTTGTTGCAGAAAGATAATACCTTTTGGCTATTTTATTTCTCCCCCACTCCATCCCAAGACGCCTAAGTACGGGAAATAGAGCTTTTATTAGGATGCCAGACACAGACTATTGTTACAGTGGCTTGTTGTCTTCTGTGTCTCATTAAGCTTCCCTCTAGTATATTATTGCTCAATATCATTCTATACTGCAGCATTCTCATATTGTGAGGAGGGGCAACGTGGAAAAACTCATTAAAGGCATATTCCAGTTTACTTTTCAATTACTGTTTAATTATTGGAGTACACGGAGAAAACCTTAATGACACAAAGTCCACTGATTGCAAAAAAGAAGGTCACAGGTTTGCTGAAGATTAAAAGCCATACTTAGTGAGTTGTGTTATTCCACAATAGCATAATTTTAAAGGGCCGTAAGGTGTATTATGTTGTAGCATCATTTAGTAAATATGGCTCTACATTTTTTTTTATTCACAAGATACATGTTGTTAAGATCATAGCATTTCCCAAACTCCTGATTTCCTTAAACAACTGTAACAAGCCTAAAAGCAAAATATTACATTTAGAAAGAATTAATTTCTAGTAGGAATGCTGAATGTCTATTATCTGCTTCCTCAACCTTTGGGTGCCATCAAAGGACAACGGAAAAGAAGGAAATACATTTTTACATGGACGAGTAACACAGTAACACCAAACAAAAGGGAGTAGGTATTCAAACTAACCTTACATAACAGTTATTATGAGGTCCAGTACCTTCTGTACCAGTATTCTTCCAGTACCTACAGTACATATAGAAGGACATTTGGGCACATTCTCTTAGCATCAGCTAAGTAGCAGATGTGACACCTGTGATTTATGACCAAAACTATTGAAAACTTTCATTTTCAGAATGAGCGATCAGAGCAGTAAAATCATCCCCACTATAACACAGCTTAAGTGGCTGAGCATGTGGAAATGCTCTGTAACTGAACCACTTGTTGGTCTCCTGAGATATATATATTTTGGTGGTTGACAAGGTACGCTCCACTACTTGCATATTTCAATTGGACACTTAGTAATACTGCACTTGGCTAGAAAGTAGAAATATTGCGTGTCTGGAAAACACATTAGATTATATATATATATATATATATTCAGGAGGGTTCTGCTTTTCCAGAACAGTCCCCCTAGGAGGAATTCACCAGTTTGTTTCTTGATCTGCTGACACGATGGGAAGATGATCTAATCAGCCAGCAATTTTTAATGTTAATCAAGTGGGGACTTCCTAAAAAAAAAAGAGAGCTGGAAACACACATACATCATTCAATATTTTTATTTCATTTTTTTAACCTTTTAGAGTGAAGCAGTTTCCTGTTTCACCTCTTCAGTGCCATGGGAGCATGCAACACATTGTGCAGTTAAAGAGGAATTGAGCTTTTCTGTAAGAATGAGCATGTTGGTTAGTATATTGGTATTGAGTATCTACACAATTCTAGCCCACATATCCTCTACTTGAAGTCGCCTTGGCACATAACCCAGTTTTATATTGATTGTTTGGGATGCCCTGATTATCATTATGTATGTTTATATTTATATTATATACCCTTTTCCAAATTAGTGGTTGGTTTTGGTTGCTTGAAGGAGACAATTTGGGTCAGTAACAGTTACTGTTGTTCTACTCTATTTACACAAATTCTTAGACACAGATGTAGCAAACGTTTTTGCACTTGTTAATGCAGGATGTCGTGTTAACGCTAATACAATATTTAACACCGCAGCAACGCATGCACCTTTGAAAACAACAGTAATGTGTGTGTTATCTTATTAATGCACAAATGCATGAATGCTTTTTTTTTGTACATTATTCCTCATTAAAAGGGGCAATAACATCTGAAACATATGTCGTTTATGAGAGGCTGAAGGAGAAGCTCAGTCGTAATGTCACTCATTTTGAATCTAAGTGTTTGCTTGCCTTGTGACCTTGGCCAAGTCAAGCAATCTTGCTATGCCTTAGGCACTAAAATTAGATCGTAAGCTCTACGGGGCAGGGACTCATTATGTCTGCAAAAATCTATGTACAGCGCTGCGTACACCACCATCACTATATAAAAAGAAATGTCATTGTTATGTGTAAGTTATGCTCAGCATTGTTCATCACAGCGGCTTGTTAACTCCATGGGGGTCACCCATGAAGACCTGCTTTAGATCGGAAATGCAGGTGCATGCTTTGTTAACTTATCGTGGACCTTGCAAATAAAAGGGGTTAACCAAGTAGAATCTTAAATGAATGGGTAATCAAGCACCAATGGGTTAAACTTGGCTGCTAAACTTGGGTTTGAGGATTGTTACTCACATTAAAAATGAAGTTACATTCATGTAGGACACACTGTAATCAGGTATTCAGATCTCTGAGACCTCAGCTGTTGAGTATTGTAACCAGCAGTGTCAGCTGGAGCAATTCTGGTGTCTGTGCTGAGAGCCTTGGAATGACATGATGCAGCATCATTTGGAATGTCTGTCCATGCGGGTAACAGTGAAGGAATTGAAATACAAACTTGAGTTGGAGTGTGTTTGTTGGGGGTATCTTTGTGGGTCATGTAAGAACATTTCAGTAGAAAAGGAAAAAGGACTTGAATGAGCTTCTTTAGAAAGGGGGACTGAGCTATGTATTCTGCATGTCTACAAGTGTTTTCTCTTGGCAAGGCCGATGGGAAATATCTGGACAGTTGGTCAGGCGTTTAGGAATAGCACACAGAAGCTGGTGTTTACTAGTAATGCAATAGAATTCTTTACTATATACATGCAGTCAATCTTTTCTGTCTGTCACCCACTGGTGCTACTGCTGTCAAAATATTGCAGGCAATATAATTAATTGATAACTTGTAATAATAACACTCAAAAATACTTGTGATATTAGTAACATAGTTGTTTTTTTTCCCGAGGCTGAGAACAATTGAAATTACTGGAAAAGGCGTGGCCAAAACCTTACTTTGTTACTGACACCTTTCCATTAGCTTTTCTATATTGTACTGACTAGGGTGATTCTCCTCTTTAATATTTTAATGCTGAAGAATATGTGCATATGTGCATATTTCCTTATTTTAAACTGGATTTAAAACAAAATGTTGTCTTTCGCCTATGAAATAATGGATTTAGCTATCTTGAAATGCAATTTGTATTCTATAATTATTATGGATTTAAATATATATATATTTTATGTTGAATAAAAAGGAATTTTGGTACATTCATCTTTGAGATTTGGCTACTGTTAATGTAGCTCATTAAATAATGAATCTTGAACAGCACTCCAGTGCATTAATAAATACAAATCCATAGCAGGGTTGTAATGGTGACTAACTGTTGTAGCCTCTCTCTCGTGGTATGTGATGTCATTAAAACCTTTCCATGAGCCATAGCTGATTGTCTGCTTAATGTCTCTATATTTACCCATGCAAGGCGTGAGATATCAGAAATATAAGGTTTCAGTGGGGACCATGTCCTGGAAACAGCTGAACTGAACCTTGTTTAGAATTCCTAACAATGTCCTTTCTGTGACTTGCTGCTCTTCATTCCTTGAGAGGATGAGGCAGCAAGAAAGATCTTATTGGAACATCTGTTCCTTTTAATCCCCATTGAATTAGCTCTGAAAAATCATTTTGATAGAAAATGCTAATGTACCATCTTGATATAGAATTGTGAAATTCTCCTGTATATTTGTACTTATGGATATGGCAAAGAATGGTGGGGTAGCTGTGTTGGTCCTTTCTTCCATGTAGAAAAATAACAAAGGAGAGCGTAGGTGGTATGATACCTTTTATTGGACCAACAAGTAGTTGATATGTTACAAGCGTTCTAACCTCTCAGGGTCCTTCATCAGGTTGAAGAATCCTGAGAGGTTGGAAAGCTTGTAACATATCAACTACCTATTGGTACAATAAAAGGTATCATACCACCTACTCCCTCTCCCTTCTTTGTTAATTTATTACATATGGACAGGGCTCGACAAATGCACTCGCCCCCTCACCAGAGGCGAGTGCATTAGGCCCGCTGTCGAGTGTTACTGGCGGTGGGGTGCTGCGGCGTCTCCTGGCATTTTCCTGCATATCATATTTTGCTCTACAGCTCACTTTCCTCATTTTGCTCCTTAAACATCAGTAGCTTTTCAAGTTTTCTGTACAGTTGTGCTATTTTTTAGACGAATATAAAGAAGTTGCTCAGTGAGTAAAGACGCTGACTCTATAAACAATGACATTGAGTTTTAATCCTGGGAACTTGGTTCAATTCCTGGTGTCGGCTCCTTGGGACCTTGGGCAAATCACTTTATCTCCCTGTGCCTCAGGCACCAAAAACATAGATTGTAAACTCATCTGGGCAGGGACCTGTGTCTTTATAAATCCTAAGTGCGGGGTACCGCATGCCATACTGTGATTGTGGCGCGCTTTGAGTCCCATTGGAAGAAAAGCACGATCTGAAATAAAGTTGCTAATGTTTGCCAGTTGGATAAGAAAGATTGCATTTTAAATTTAATATCTCCTTGTCCTCTAATTTAAACAAACATTATAACATTACTATCTAGTCATAGTCCCATCTCCTTTATGATGTCTAAGTTCTGAGTCTTAAGGGCTATTTATTTATCAAATGTACGACTATTCTTGAATCACATTCCACCAATTGTTGTCTGCATCAGATGTACGAAACTTTTCCATCAAGTTTGCTACATTTAACACATCTGCTGACTTATGGTACATTGGACCTGATATATTTTTTGATGCACAAAGTTGAATTTCTCATAATTCCTCATAAAACGTACATTTTTGGAGTTTGATAAATAAATACTTATGCATTTTTTGTCATTTTATTACCGAGTCACCCTTAGCACTGCCACTGTGACTTTGACACTTAATTAGTAGACTTCCTTGTGCATTCATAGTGCTGTTTTGCAATGGTTTTATTTTTTATTAAATGGTATTGTTGTATCCAGTTACTTTTTGCTGCATATGGTTTGGGGTCTGCTGAATAAATTATTTAGTAAATTCCAACAGTGAATGCTGCTCTTTTATTTTCGTCTTCAAATGTTTTGTGAAAAGAATCCTTTATGGAAAGTTTAACAAAGAACGGATTTTCTCTGCAATATTCTATATAATGAACAGACTGGACTGATTTATCAGGATTTCAAACCACTGGAATATGAACTCAGACTTTTGTACAAAGACTTTTATTTTTATATATATAATAATATATATTTATATATATTTTTCTTTACAAAATTTGTTTCTAATTCTAAATCCATCAGGCAGTTTCATCCTATTGTATTTGAAAGATTTTGGGCCATATTTACTACAGGCATAGGTTAATGTTGGTATTGGAGACAACTTATCGCTCATTAACTTCAATAATAACCATAAGTGACAAATATAACTTTGATTTAAGAGTTAACTTCTAAGAAACGTGTAATGAGATTTAGATATGGTGGTTAAAAATGCAATCTTATGTAGCAAGCCATTCAAAATAAATAAATAACTTCTTAGTACTGTATAATTGGCTTCCATAGAAAGTGTTATTGCCCTGAAATAAACAAATGAGAATGTTGTGTAAATACATGTCTTCCTATTCTTTGGAACTGCTATCTTCATGCATATCACCTGCCTGTGTTTACTGTTTGACTAATGATAGCATCATCATTACTTTACAAAGAACAAAACAAAACTAGGGACAGATTTTAGCACAGTCTTATTCCTAAAATATATTATATCCAGTTAGCAAACCCATTCAAAGCATTTGTTTGCAATTAAAAGAAAAAAAAAAGGGTGTCGGTGAGATACATGTAACCCTTGAAACTTGTCACTGTGCTAAGTTCACTATCATCGTAGGAGGGAAATAATTAAACGTGCTGTATATCATGAGGTGTGACCCCAATGAGGTAACAATCCTAGGGTGTTGTCCTTCATAATGTATTACCACCTCATAACATCCTTTTATTTTACACTTTAAGAACCAAAATAGCTTTTCCTGGATGGAAAATTGGAATATGTTTTTCTCCTGGTGGAAAATTCCAATCTTGGTGTTATCCAAATAATAGACTATGTTACAGTGCCACACGCGGTCTCAGGAAGCACAAGTACAGAAGTATTTCACTTTAGATTTGCTTCAGTGCAGCTCTCTAACACAGTTTTACATTTACACATTCTCCTGCAAATAAATTGCAGTAATTTTGCAAAATAAATTGTACTCTTTGAATTTCCAGAGATTATACTTTTTATTAGACCAACATAGGATCGTAGTATAGTTTTTTTTATTCACTAAGCAATGGTAGTCTCTACTGATGGCTGCTGCCATTAGTGGGTGACCCATTAGATATTGTTGTTAATGTGCTTCTACTGCAACGAGATCCCTCCATGAGCGATAACAGCAGAGCTCCTTGTGCATGGCGGTCACGTGTAAACGAGTTATGTGATCTCGAAAGATCATGTATAACATCATATCATTTCATGTTGGTTCTAATGAAAGGGTAAGATGTAGAGTCTCAGAACTTGGAGAAAATATTCATAGCAGAGAAGATATACACCTTGGATGAACATACTGAATTATATGCGTTTCTTACATATGTTATCACTTGGAGCTGCTACATCACTGAAATAAAGTAATAATTTTAAGAATGGGTTCAATAAAATGTGTACAAGGCTGAAAATTATCCTTTTATCCCCAGGACCAGCCTTGCTACCTGAACTATACCTTGTCCGTCCATCAATATTAACTGCATAGAGAGTTGTCCTCTTACATAATTGGATAGTAGTTTTTAGATATCCTTCCAAACAAATGTTTGTTTGACTTATAGGGACTAAAATAAGTGTGTTTAGGTTTGTAAATAAAAAAGTAATGATATTTAGTGGCCGGGGTATGAATTAGTACTGTGAGGATCTTCCATTGCGCTTGAGTTTAATACATTCACAACCCCAACATTAGTGTTAATGGGATATGTACAAAGACTCATCTTCTGTGCACACAGAAGGTCACATATATTGTGTCTTTGTAAACTTAAAAAGTTCCATTCATCTCTTGAAGTAAAATTACCATGTCAAAACTGTGCTTTTTCCATGTGACCTTTGTGTTCAACCAGCGTCTCAGAATGACACATTTTGTGCAGAGACTGTTTCCCACTTTGTGATGTTGTTGTACCAGGCGGTATCCAGGTTACGCAAAGAATCTAATTGGTTTTGGTATTGTAATGTCTTACGGAAGACTCATTGGAAGGCAATGAAAACATAAGGCGCATTGTTTCATTGTTTCATTTGTCTCCCGAAGCTTAACATAATTAATTAGCTTACGTAGACTTAGCATTACAGAGTGTTGTGAAACAGGCCTCTAACAGTGATTTGAAATCATCCCCATGCTAATAAAATTAATTTTAAGAAAACTTACAAGTTATGCATCTTAAATTCTGTGTTTCTTAATTGTTAAAAGATATATCGCATACATGCAGCTGGAAAAACCATTCATAATGAAGGAAACTTTTTTTTTTCTTTTTAAATAAAGCTACCATTCACAGAGGTATAATATTGTACAGTGTGATCATATTGAGTGTGTTCATAAAATATATCCCCAGTGCTGCCCTAATACCTTCATAGCAGTTAATATTTGTCACACATAATAAATGACATCAATCCCACATGTTGCTATGTCATCGTTTTTACAGAATTAACCCTATTGGTTCCAAATGAAACGTTTTCCTTTCACGTCTCCAATTTTCTTATACTTTCCTGCTTTCATTTTATCCAAATAAATGAATGACCATTTTCATTAGTAGTAATTTTAGCAGGCATGGACAGGTCTCAGTTAAGAAAAAGAACATATGGATCTATTTTGTTCTAATATAATATTAATTTAAATATATTGTCACTCTTTTGTTGCTGATTCTCACCATTTAATAATTCTCTCAAAACCGCAGACGTGTGTTAAATTTCCGTGTGTTAAATTTCCGTGTGTTAATTTCCTACGTGTGTTTAAAAAACAAAAAAATAATCAGTTCTGTGAAAATAATTGTAGCATTTTAAAAAAAATCTGAATTTCATTTTTAATGTATTATAATGTAACAAGCATTTTTTTGTTTCTATAGCAACCATTTCCAAAGTCACATCCCCTTCTTTTTCTGAAACAGGCTTGGCACACCCCTTTTTGAGCCCTGCCCTTTCTCTAGCTGTGCACCAATTGTATCTAGTGACTGCCTGGTCACATGATCTTCCCCACAGAACATTGAATCTTGGATCCTCTTCTGCTGCACTGACATCCATTTAGTGAACCCCTGAGCTGAATCTTCGCCGATTGATCACAGGAGAACAGATCGATCGGCAACTTAGCTAATTACTTTTCATTGTGTGGATTGTATTGATGCCCGTATTAAAGGGGGGGGAGGGAGGGGGAGAGAATGGGGGAAAAAAAAAACAGTCAGGTTTGACTGCTGCTTTAAAGCTGCTTTATAACTCAGTATTGGTGTCTAACAAAAGTGATGTGAAGAAATTTTTGTGCAGGCCATGAAATAATCATTTACTTTTACAAATTGCCAGACAGTCTTTCAGAACATCTTTAATTTTCATTTCCCATAGGCATGTTTAATGTATTACATTGTTTGAGGGGACTAAAGTCCTATCAGCCAGTTTCTTATATTGGGGCTCAGTTGTGATATGTGCTTTGTGCAAAAAGCACCAGAATGACCATATAACAGCCTTTTGCAGTGGAGTTTCTTAGCACTGAGCTTCAGTCATCAGCTGCAGTCTGTCCCACCCCTGGCCCAGATTCACTAAGCTCAGTTAGGCTATTTAACATAACGTTAACGCTTAACCCAGTTTTAATCCTGTTAATTCTAACGGCCCCTAGTGAAAATTATGTGCAAATGAGCGGTTTTCAAAAGCATACTCTACTCACTAAACCCCCCCCCTCCCCCATACAAGGGCACCTCACAGAAAAACAAAAAGTTAAAAAAGAACCCAGTGGCCCAAAGGCCCAATCATGAATAAAAAATCAGAAATCAAGTAAATCTATAGCTTGACAGACTATATCCTTAAAAAATCTCCCACCCCATAAAAAAAAGTAAAAAATAATCCGTGGCCCGATGGCCTAGATCCTATCCTAGGAAGATCAATCTTCAATTTTGATTGAAGCCATTGTTCCTCCGTGGATTGAAGACCAATCCTTCTATTGTAACGGTGGGCAACAAGTGACCTGGCTGCATGCAGACCTTGGGGCTTCACCTGCTGCCCCTAACCTCTGACCACCTCCGCAATCCGCTCTCCCTCCAGTGCAGAGGGAGTGCAGATGTTGCTGGCGTGAATCGTAGTTTCTCCCTACTCCCTCAGCTGCTGAGTGACGTTGTGCTGATAAACACTGGCCTGCTCCTCTCCTGTGCTAATTACTAGTTCCTAGTGTAAGAAGAGGAGCTGGACAGTATTAATGATCATGCCGGCATTAGGCAGCAGACTGAAGTGGGAAGAAGCTCCTACCCACGAGTGCAACGTCCCTTTTGCCTCTGCACCATAACTATATAATGAAAAGACACAATGCACTAAGGGTAAGTGTAAGTAAGTGTAAGTAAGTGTAATACAAGTATCTAAAACTTACAATTCAGAACTGGAAAAGTCGCTCGACACACGGAAAGTCCAACTGTGTGAGAAGGTGATGCAAAGGAGACCCGTTGAACTGGGTTCCCGGATCCATCTGTGCGCCCCCGGGTCCTATGCGAATACATTCAGTCCTGCTCTGCGCACTGTGTCTTTTCTTCTCATTGTTTTGAGATCCGGCTGGATTTCTCTGGTGAGTAATCAGAGCACTCACACAGATCACTAGCAACAGAAAAGGGCAAGTTTTTATCAACGTTGCTGGAATCTATCATGATATAAAGTTAAGGAGTCTAGTGCACATGGAACTTTTAGGAGAGAGAGATAGAGAGAGAGAGAGAGCGCTTCCAATCGCGATGACTGTCAGACAAGGTGTTCAATTGATGATGAATGATAGTCATTACCCCACTCTCACTCATTCCCTCCTCCCCTCACACAATATATTTAAAAAAAAAAAAACACACCCAAGGCAAAAAACTTCCCACCCCCAAATACATATGAAAAAAAATCCCCACCCCCCCAAATATGTACAACCTCCTTCACCTCCCTGAATTTATAGCAACCCCCTCCCAAATACATACAAAAAATACCCCACCTCCCCAATACATATAACACCACCCAATACATATAACCTCCACAATACATATAAAACCCACACAAATACCGCAATGCATCTAAAAATAAACCCCAATAAATCTAAAAACACAAAACAATACATCTAAAAAAAAAATACATCTAAAAAAAAACCCAATACATATTAAAAAAAACCAGTGCATATAAAAATGCCCCAATACATATTAAATAAACCCCCAATACATATTAAAAATACTCCCACCCAAATACATAAAAAAAAAATAGACTTACCTTGGGGATGGTCAGGCCAATTGGTTAATTTTTTCAATCAACCTAGGCCCAAAGCATGAGTTGCCGAGGGCTAGCTTGCCACTGTGGCTAATAAGAGATAAATATATTGAGTATATGAAGAACATTTTCATTCACTTTTATCATATAGTGTTTGTATTCTCTCTCATCCAAACCCTATTTAAAGGTCTGTATAGGAGTAATGCCAAGACTTTAATAACATCACCTTTTTTTTTTGAAGATAACAGAATTATCCTGAAATAATGTAATGTTAAGGAAACGTCATTAATGTAAAGTGCAGCCATTATATTTGCATATTCTTACTGTATGTTGGTGGATACGGCGTTACTTCAGGGACAATAATGTTTGTTTTAGGTAATATTGTATGATTTCCCCTGATTTAACGTAGCTTAATGGATTGAGGCCAAAGTCTTGCGGTACTCTAGGTGGTGGGAGTCCTAACTGTGGACAGAAGGTGGGGGGTCCTGGCGTTCTAACGAGATGTGAGGTAGTGGCCCGCCCAGGCAGCCAATAGCATGAGTTGGGCTGAACTTCCAGCAGGGCCTGACTCCCAATGCTCCCGTCCTGTCAGTGGCCCGGCCTATTTTCAGAGTTATGTTAAAGGATGATGTTGTCTGTTGTTGGATGTAGAATTATGTGAAAGTGATACAAAAGGGTAGAAAAGAAAGACACATTTGTGGAACTGCCTCTTTAGGCTAAGTCCCCGCTAGCGCTGATCGGGCTGAGCGGGCGACGCTTGCGGAGGAGACTTACATATATAGATATATGTAAGTCCCCGCTCACACGGTGGGCGCGGCGCTTGTGCGCGTGCACACACGCTCAGCCGCGATCGGCGCGTATGTAAACAAAAAACCTATACTTACCCGCACGCTCAACCACCCGCAATGCCCCCCCCCCCTCCCCCACGTGCGCGTACAAGCCGGACACCCGGCGCTCATGCTTGGAGGGCTCTCCAAGCATGAGCGCGCTCAGCGCCAGCGGCGTTTTAGCATTAGAAAGAAAACAATAATCTTAATTGCAATTTATGTCAGAGAACTCTTTATTCAGTACACATTTTGTTTGAAGATTCTTTTTTTTGCTTGTAGTAGACCCTTGTGGCGGCCAAAGGTTTTAAAGAAAATGTATTAGCTGCTCAGTTAATACTGATTACACTTATGGCTTCCTGTTGTTTGCCTTTAACTCCTACGTCTTTTAACTTTATTTATTTTACTCAGAAAAGTAAACATGGTGTTTGTTACTTTGTACTTTCATGTCAAGTGTGAGGAAACAATCCCATATTGTTAGTTTATTTGAAAGATTCTAAGCATAAGTGGTATGTTTACAATGTACGTTGAAAGGGATGTTGTGTTTGGCGCCCAATGCAAGAATGGTTGATCGTATGTTGAATGTGCATTCCAATATGCCAATCTGAGTAGCTGCTGTACTACATTACAGTATAGTGTCTCACCCAGTACATGCAGACGGTGGTAAAGATTCATAGATGCAAATGATGGTGAAAGTTATCCCACATGTAGCTGAGGAGTCCCCCGGTGTGTGCGTTAAGACTAGTTAAATCATAAGAGGGTAAAATATTTGCAATTCTTTTAAATTCTGGCCATCAGTCTCATTAGAAAAGAAAGAGCGATGTGACTGCCGCTCTGAGTGAAAAAATGTTGGAAACTCACCAGCTGATTTAGAAGTTAAAATCCATTTATTCAGGTACATAAAAACGGACAAAGATAGGACATAGCTCTGTCCTAAACGCGTGGGAGGAGGAGCTATGTCCTATCTTTCTCCGTTTTTATGTAGCTGAATAAATAGATTTTAACTTCTAAATCAGCTGGTGAGTTTCCAACATTTTTTCACTTGGAGTGGCAGTCACATCGCTCTTTCTTTTCTGCTGAATCTACTCTGATCGACGGATGCCACCAAGGGGGTATAGGAAGGTGAGTTCTGACTCATTCAGACTCGCAGCGCGGAAGGAGAGGCGAGGAGGTGTTCCCTAGTGAGTGCGTGACTCCACACCACAACCGGCCAGGAGAGACGGGACAAGAGAACTATCAAAGCATCTACAGGGGTACACATATTAGTGGGGATCACCCGCTCTGTGTAAGCACTCTGCTACATTTGCTCTATCATTACTCCCACCTTATGTCTCTCCATCTCCTAGCACTGGATACATTACTTCCACAACCCGGGACAGGCTCCAGCTTTATATATTTTTTATTGTGAATTATTATTCTTACTACATTCCTAGAGCTGATATTCGGTTTAATTTTCATCATCAGTCTCGTTAGCTTACATTTTCTGAAAATAAAAACCAACAAGAAGAATATCACTTTCAGATTGTAAGAAATTATTAATGTATTTTTCCTTAAAATAGGATCTTGATGTTGAGCATGAAGCTTTGTTGTTTTATATCCTACGGTCCATTTTCTTGAGTCTGCAGTGAAATTCTTTCTATCGATTTTTTTTTCCTTGACCATTTTCACTATTATTATGACCCTAAAAAGGGAACAAGCTATTCTATTTAGTGTTTTCTCATTTATATGTCACAGCTATTTCTATACAACGTAGTACAATATGCTGTCACAGTGGATGGCTACGGGCAACACATCAGTCGAACAACTGAGTAATAAATATGCATGAAACGTGATTGCTTGGGTAAAGATTTGTGAGGTTGTCATGGAGCATGTTTATATATACATTTCTGTAAGATGGTGTGAAAAAAAATATATATATATATATATATTAACATCTATATACACATACACTGTATATACACATTATAAACTACTTTTGTATTGTAACTCTTGCATATTGTCTTTACATTTCTAAATCAAGTCTCCATACTGAAAAGCAACTGCATCTACACTGAAAAGCACCAATGCAATAATCGACCCAGTTCAATGTGTCTGCTCCTTACAGGAAATGGCTTCATTTCCCCGGGGCATTTACACTGCGGCATATTAAATCAGTGGCACTGGAAGCATCAGAAATCTGTGAAAATCAAATAGTGCCAAAATGCAGTTAGGCTGTGCCAGATCATGGTGCTACTGCATGGTGCTAGTTCTCTAGTGACTGTGATAGTAAGTAAAGTATGTGCTGGATGCAATAGGAGGAGGCTTCCGATAACCACAGCTATTGCTTTCTTTATCAAAATATTTGCAAGTGATAAAAACCAGCTTGCTATACACAAAGGTGGGAAAATGTAAACAAAATGAGGAATTCTCCTTAAAAGACAACCAGAACGTAGGAAGATATATTGGAGTTGAAATTATTAAAAGTTGGACTCTGCCCTCTGTCCTACCATAACATTTTAAATCTAGATCCAAACGCCACACACGTAGCAAAGAACAGGGAACACACAATCTGCTCATTCTGCAGATGGAAGGAGAGCTACAATGGTTCAGTGGACCAGGGATCAAAGCAATGTTAGAAAGCTGGTATATGATAATGCACAATGATCACTATCTTTAATGAGTCCTGCAATTACAATAGTCAGCATTTACCATATTACAGTAGGGATGTTGTACGATGGATGTCATGGTCTTGAATGAGTGTGTGGGTGGCCTGGCTTTGGGAAGCTGCAAGCATCCTGGGAGGGAAGTGGGAGGCCAAACTCGCAAAATTCGTTTTCACGCTTCCATAATAATTCATATTATTTTCTTTTCAAAAATAGATTATTATGTTATTCTAGAATGAAATTGGTATTTCATTATCTTTTGGATGAAGATTCAGAGCCGCTGACTGGTTCTGTGAGGTATAGCATTGCTAAAGCCACTGAGCAGAGCTGCACATTTAATGCATATGAATCCCCGGGAACTTCACACACTAGACATATTATAGTTATATATGCACAGTAACCAGATTTGCAAAAAAAAGATGCAGTAATACATGAGATAGGTTAGATGCTTGAGGTCACATTGATCATATAAAAATAGAAATTAAATAAGTGGGGTCAGCCAGCTCTCTAATTTAGGGACAAAAAATGAAAATAATCCAGTAAATGGTGCACAGAGATAAGGGGTGTCCCCAAAATGCCCCTATTATAAATACTTGGCTATAATGTTTATCTCCATCACTACAAAAAATGCAATGGCCAAGTATTGATGCAAAAATATAATGTATATCTATTAAATATGTAAGAAGCAGCAAAAACCTTGTATTCTAAAATCATTGTTCCCCTAATGAGTACCTTTCTGATTACCTTCAATATCCAAGGATTCCTTCTGCTTTTGATGTGCTGTTCGAGAAATATTTATTTGATACCTTAAATCACTGTATGTGAATCTGTGCACCTGGGATTAACAGGGACCTTGTTTACATTTAGAATACAATGTGTCTGCTGCTGCGGCCTCTTCCATATTTAATACATATACTGTACATTATAGTTTTACATTTACATCAAAAGTTACAACAAACTGTCTAAAGCTGCACATACAGTAAAAGCAGTATTGTGAGGTCCTGTGAGTAAGAGCAGTATTGTGAGGTCCTGTGAGTAAGAGCAGTATTGTGAGGTCCTGTGAGTAAGAGCAGTATTGTGAGGTCCTGTGAGTAAAAGCAGTATTGTGAGGTCCTGTGAGTAAAAGCAGTATTGTGAGGTCCTGTGAGTAAGAGCAGTATTGTGAGGTCCTGTGAGTAAGAGCAGTATTGTGAGGTCCTGTGAGTAAAAGCAGTATTGTGAGGTCCTGTGAGTAAGAGCAGTATTGTGAGGTCCTGTGAGTAAGAGCAGCATTGTGAGGTCCTGTGAGTAAAAGCAGAATTGTGAGGTCCTGTGAGTAAAAGCAGTATTGTGAGGTCCTGTGAGTAAGAGCAGTATTGTGAGGTCCTGTGAGTAAGAGCAGTATTGTGAGGTCCTGTGAGTAAGAGCAGCATTGTGAGGTCCTGTGAGTAAGAGCAGCATTGTGAGGTCCTGTGAGTAAGAGCAGCATTGTGAGGTCCTGTGAGTAAAAGCAGCATTGTGAGGTCCTGTGAGTAAAAGCAGCATTGTGAGGTCCTGTGAGTAAAAGCAGCATTGTGAGGTCCTGTGAGTAAAAGCAGCATTGTGAGGTCCTGTGAGTAAGAGCAGCATTGTGAGGTCCTGTGAGTAAAAGCAGCATTGTGAGGTCCTGTGAGTAAAAGCAGCATTGTGAGGTCCTGTGAGTAAAAGCAGCATTGTGAGGTCCTGTGAGTAAAAGCAGCATTGTGAGGTCCTGTGAGTAAAAGCAGCATTGTGAGGTCCTGTGAGTAAAAGCAGCATTGTGAGGTCCTGTGAGTAAAAGCAGCATGGTGAGGTCCTGTGAGTAAAAGCAGCATTGTGAGGTCCTGTGAGTAAAAGCAGCATTGTGAGGTCCTGTGAGTAAAAGCAGCATTGTGAGGTCCTGTGAGTAAAAGCAGTATTGTGAGGTCCTTAGGAAGCTTTGGCTCATTGATGAATAGGATATACATTTTTAGACCTACGAATAAAGGATAATGACATTAGAGCAGCTTAGTGGCTTCATCTTCCCCTTCTGTTAGCTCCATGTAATGAGAAAGCTAAATCCTGCCATGCAGACATTGTGACTGTGAAAATGACTTTGCTCCACCATCTGAGCATACGGTATGTCATGTTACCAACCTGTTAGTCCTGCATTTTGATTAATGGGAAACAAGAGATGGGAGAGACACGGCTTTAGGTTGGACCCTCGTTTGCACACATGTAGATTTTAACCCTTTTGATGCTAGAGGAGAATTCAACACATTACTTTTAGATTTTTCTATAAATCCCTTTTAAAATAGGTGGCAAGTACATTTGAAGTGGATTTAATTACCAAAATTCGCTTTACTTGCTTTCTTCTCGTTTGTATTGTATTATTTTAACCTAATCTAAATCGGAGGTCTGGGGGGGGCTCGCTGCTTTAATATAATCACTGCTCACTGATGCCATATCCTCCAACTGTACCTATTTAGCAGATATTGAACCTGTTCTTATGTTGTGCACCTATCCATTTAAGATGTACCTTTTGTACCTATTTCTGCCAGCAAAGCTCAGAACCTTCAGCTAAAGCATCTGGGAGATTGATGACCTCTCTGGTAATGAGCCGGCTATGGGCAATTTAACCCCACTGCTATTGTGTGTATATTTATGGACGTGCAAAAAATCCCCAACGACCCATTTTACTGGGAATATCCTTAGGAGGAGTCACTTGTGCACGGAAACCCCTCAGTGACACTGACACAGCAAATAAAGGGTACCAACTTTCATGTTGCAAATGTTGAAGGGTCGGTAACTCATCAGAGACAAAATAGATGCAAAATATAATACATAGGGGGGTTATTTATTAATCTGCGATAGGGTAGATCTAGGCACTATGGCACAGAAACGCCTATTGACTTCAATGGTAGTTTCAGTGTGATAGTGCCGCGTCGATGTTAACGGACGCATGGACTCAGCTGCAGTTTAATCACATTACCGATGTGACCTGCGACACATTTCCCAGCAGTGTTTTGCACTAGTCCTAGGGTTGCCAGGTGTCCTTTTTTGAACTGGACAGACCGGTATTTTGCCCCTGCGTCCGCTAAACGAGAGGTATTATGCCTCTGACTGTGCGGCAGCAGAACCAGGACAAGCGTCCCGTGGCGGCAGGGGGCCCAGCGGACAGAAAAAGTAGTTGCCAAAGGGCCCGGCTCTCCCTCTGCCGCGGGACTCCCTCACTCTGTCGCAGCGTCTAATTGTGGCGCGCGCCGGGCCTCTCTGATGTCGGCCCATGCCGGAAGTAAGCTGGGCTCAGCTTCTGGTGCGTGCCGGCATAAGAGAGAGGCCTGGCGCGAGCCAGCATCAGACGCTCGGTATGGGGCAGAGTGAGGGAGAGGCCTGGCGTGAGCCAGCATCAGACGCTCGGTATGGGGCAGAGTGAGGGAGAGGCCTGCAGCTGGGGGAGAGCCGGGCCCAGAGGCAACTACTTTGTCCGGCCGCTGGGTCCCCCGCAGCCACCGGGCCTGAGGCCATCCCAAGGTAAGTCTGAATTTTAAATGTATTGGGGGGTTGGTTTTATATGTATGGGTGTATGGGGGGGGGGGTTATATGTATTGGGGGGGGTGGGGTATTTTTATATATATGGGGGGTATTTTTATATGTATGGGTGTATGGGGGGGGGGGTTATATGTATTGGGGGGTGGGGTATTTTTATATGTATGGGGGGTTATTTTTATATGTATGGGTGTATGGGGGGGGGGTATATGTATTGGGGTGTTGGGGTATTTTTATATGTATGGGTGTATGGGGGGGGTTATATGTATTGGGGGGTTGGGGTATTTTTATATGTATGGGGGGTATTTTTATATGTATGGGGGTTGGGTATTTTTTATATGTATTGGAGAGGTGGGTGTATTTTTTTATATGTATGAGGGGGGGGGGGGGGTCGCATCTTTTACCGTTTGTGTCCAGTATTTTTGGAGAAGCCACCTGGCAACCTTATGCAGGACACCTGGCAGCAAACAGGTTAACAGCAGGATTTCTTTTTAGGGGCTGTGATGTACAGTGTTGCCGGCTCCTCTAGCTGTAAAATGTTAAACATAGCTTGGCAGCCATGTGGGAAAAGGATCTGCAGACAGAATCATTAGCTTGCTGGAGATGCCAGAGCCTGCAGCCCCGGCCAGGAAGAATGTGTCAGATATGAAGGATTGATGAGTTATCATCTGCCACATGACCTGAGTTCAGCGTCTTAGGGGTTACTCATTACTGTGATAGGGACAATCGACATCCAATTTTACTCTGCAGTCATGTATACCATAAAATCCCTCATAGATTCAATTGTAGCTTCAATACATATAAGTTATAAGGCATGTAGACAGGAATCAGCATAACAAGCAAAACATTTAATAAACTTTGTTCCTAATACAAAAAAAGGGGGAGAAAAAGAAGGAAACAAAACAAGCTGTGAGTACCAAACAAAAATAAATGAATATAAAAATAATAAACCTGCTAAAACAATAAATACTAAAAACAGAAAGAGAGAAATATAAACGACAGTGACTGAGCTATTAAAGGAACATTGCAAAGCCCAAATGATCAATATATATACTATGTTATATATATCAATATATGTCAACATATCAATATATATTATATATATATAAAAGAACCCCACACCGTAAGGGCACTGTAAGGGTTAAGCATGAAAAAAATGTTTGTATAATCTCAATTTCACTCTAATATAAAAACTAAAATCTCATACCAGGCCTAGCATAGGCACTTGCTAGTTTTCTAGGGGCAGATCAGGCTGACCACTTTGATGGGGAGGTATCCTGATCCAAACTCAAGCCCCTCCTCTTCTGTTTCCACCATCCGGTGCCCGGTTATGGTCATGTGAGTGCTCCAGGAGGTTAATCACTGTAAAGATTAATATGCCTGTGATGTAAAATGATGCAAAGAAAGGAAAATGTACATCTTTAAAGAAGCAGAACATGTCAGGGTTTTTTAATAAGTGGGAAGCAGGGGTCTCCAGAGCTAAACTGTGTTAATTTCAGCTACCGGGACCCCTTGCTCCTCGAGATACCTACCGCCGTAGGGGGTGCAGGTAGCATCTCTGCAGGTTTACATGTCCTGGTCACGTGGGCCAATAGGGATGACATCATGGCTTCCTATTGGCCAGTGTGACGTGGGAGCTTTAAATCCGCCATTTCAATAGCCCCACACAGCCCAGCTGGAGCTGCTACCGACACTTCCTATAGAGGTAAGCATCTCGGGAAGCAGGGGGTCGTCAGAGCTGAAATTAACACAGTTCAGCTCCAGAGACCCCCTGCTTCAAACCTATAACAATAAGAAAAATGGAAAGCAGGATTGCTGCTTACATAAACACCAAATGCTTTAGGCAATTCACTCATGTTTCCCAAGTGCAAAATTAAAGATAACTTTGGAATTTGAATTATACACATTTGCATGATAAGAAATAATCATTTTATTATTCAATTACTAACCACAGTATAAGTATAATTTGGCGGTTGATTTGAAGACGGCCAATCAGCTTTATCACGAAAAGACAGACGAAGATGATGAAAAGCTCTGCAGCATTTGTTTACAATGGAAATATTACAAGTTTACAAAAATATTTTCAAATACTTTTACTAGTATGATTTCTTTAAGGCTCCAGTCACCTACACCCACTGCCCCTTAAACCAAATGGGACCTTACTTAAACCAAACATTTGTCGGTTTTGTTTTCTTCGGAAGGTGTATTTTATCAGAGCCTCTGATGGAGGGAGTGCTTTCAGTCACACGTTTCCTCTAACCTTAGTTTACCAAGTCCCTGTAAGAAGAACAACAAAGACAGGAAGGAGGAGATAGACACCCATATTTACCATGCATTGATATTCCACAGGACACCTCCTGGCGCCAGAAGACACCTTGGCCCATATTTACTAAGCAGTCTCTGCTAGAAGACACCTTCCATGGCGGGAAGACATCTTACAGCCCATATAAGTCAATAGGCTGTAATGTGTCCTCCAGGGCCAGGAGGTGTCTTATGGCAGAAAACTGCTGAGTAAATATGGGCCAAGTTGTCTTCTGCTTAGTAAGTATGGGCCCAGAGAGCCCATTCAAGTTAGTTGTTTTGTCTGTGCAAGCTCCTGCTCTGTGCGCATCACATAAAAGAATTAGGCAGAGGACATCATACCCACCTTGTGTCACTTCACCATGTTTACAAAATACGTGTAGGTGTCTTTTTAAAAAAAAAAATTCAGTCACCCTGATTTATCCCTTAAACACCACTTTTAGTCCTAGGAGGGAATGCACCTCTTGGAATCCAACTAAAGAGATTTTTTTCATTGAATATTATGTAACGGCTGGACCCCCCTTGTCTGACCCACCCAATCTCACATTGGCCCGTGAGGTCTAACTGGTCCCCATTACAAGGTCGTGTGTGGTGGTGCACCTGCAAGTAACAGGACTCCTGAGTCTCCCGCTTGGTGTTATAAGAGGATATCATCAGGACAGGTAGCTGAGGTAGTGGGTACGAGTCCAACTTACTTCACGTGCAGCGCCTCCACCTCATCAGGATCTGTGCTTCCGCAGGGAGATGGTCCTGGTGAGGAACTCCTTCTTGGTGGTGACCGCAACTGCAGAGTAATCTCACACTCACACAGTGGGGGTTTCTTTGAACAAGGCATCTTTATTATAGACTTGGATGTAGCAGACTGCCCTATGCAGCTGCCGGCTCTAGCCGCACATCTTTTCGTGCTGTCCCTTTGCCAGGTACGCCCTCCCGTATTGAAGTGGGATTCCCTTTCTCCTAGGGAGATCACCACTGCGCCAGGTCCCTGGACACAGTGTGGCTTAGACAGACTTGATTGGTCACTCTGCTACCGCTAGTTACTGCACTAGGGTCACAAAAGTATTCCTCCAATCCCTTATGCAGGAAGATACATTCTACCAGATGCTTCTCTGCCAACCTTGCAACAACACTAACTGACAGTGTTGTGCCCTTTATACCTCAGGGGCAGGCGCATCTCTGATGTCACTATCCAGGGACTCAGAGTATACAGCCACTCCCTTCCTTACACAGGGCACCACACCAGGGTGTGAGGGAAAACCTCCATAACTACTGTTGGCAGGCCTGTACTTACCAGGACTTACTGCCAACAGGGAAGATGTATGCAGTCATTATGCATGGCTACATACTCCCCCTGGTTAATACCCACCGTCCCGGCTGGGACCTAAATTTGGTGTACCTTGCGCCAGGAAACACTGCAAAAGAACACACAAATAACATGGCAAACATCATCACATTGACATAATAATGCAAGCCCATCTCACTCACTGACCAGCAGGGAGCGCTAAAGAAAAAGCAGACCACTCTAATTTGGCACTCAATAATAATGTCGAGGATCTGGCTTCTTCACCTCCCGCCCCGCAGCATCATGCACAGTCACGCTGTATTCCCGTGGTATCCCTCGCTTATTGCAATACACCACTTTGTGCATGTACACACTGCGTCCTATCTTCCAGACCCGCATAAGTTGAGCTACCCTCTGCTCGGCCTGCATCCCTTTAATGGCTCCCCCTTTCTCTATGATATAGTGTTGGATATCATTTTTGAGCCATCTCTCCCTATTCTCCTCTATCTCTCTCATTAGAGGTTCCGGGACATACGGGTAATCAAGCCCATGCGACCTTCTGTATTTTGCCGCAATAGCCCGTTCAGCTCTGCAAACCCTGGTCAAGCTTACTTTCACCAGCCGCCCCGGGCAGCACATATGACAGGGGCTCATCGGTCTCTACCGGGTCATCCAACCCTGCGGACCCCTTTGGGATAATAAGGCCTGCCTGGATACGATCCCACCTTACCCTTAGGGCCCTAAGGTATGCCTCATCATCAAAGTCCCCGGCAGCCCACCAGTGATCAACCACCCCCTCCCTCTCTAGGATAAATCGGGTGCGGTCGAACCAGGCTACATACCCCTCGTACAACGGGGCCCACCACCTAGTCTCCTTCCGTTCTTCGGAGCTAGGGTCTATAGATTCTTCTATGGACTCCTCATCAGGCCCACCAGAAGATACCCCGGACGTACCCTCAGATCGCTCGACAACTCCCTTATACGGTGAGGTGTTTCTAACTTTAATGCTTAGCACACTAGGGCAATTACTGGATACCGACACTTGTCGGGACATCCTCCCTCCTCCCTCCGACCCATCATCCGAAGTTCCCAAGTCCAGGCTTCCAGTCCGATCATCGGAAGGACCCCGTGACTCCCCGGACAACCCTAAGCTGGAACTGGACCCAAATAAAATAGTGACGGGTACAGGGGCTTTAGCTAGGGCCTTGGGGCTAACCTTTGGAGTGGACGGGGTTTGGGGACGGGACCGAACAGTAGGCATTGACAGGGCTACGACCTGCTCTCCAGCGATACCTGCCTTAACGTCGCCACAAAGTCCGGTTTTGTCTCCAGCAGCTGGGCTTCTTGTTCTGCAACTCGAACGCCCACTCCCCCTGGTAGTAGGGGATCGTCTTCCGCTGCTCGACCGCAGAGGCGCCACCATCTCCCACTCGATGCCGCTCTGGTCACCCGGAACCACCTCCGCACACGCACGTGCTGCGACGCCATCTTGGGTTGGATCCCCAATCGGGATCTCTTCCTCCACGAGGACATCCGGCAACGCCCGTCTGCTGCGCGATCCAGTCTGGCTCTGGACTCGCTCTTCCTGCTCCTCCACCCCTTGGGTCTGCGACAAGCACGGTGTCTTAGTACCTCGCAGGGTCGGGGTGGATCGACCTCCGTCCGATCCACTAGTCACCACGGCAGTGGGACTCCGGCGATCGGGTGGTCGCGGTACTGGAGACACTCGACTCCGTGTCTCCACACCACGAGGAATTGCATCCCTCCATGGCGTACCAATGGTATGACAGTCTCTTCTTATGACTGTCTAACTCGCCAGCCTAGCACACTCCTCGTCCGAGGATTCTAGCTTGCAATTCGGCCGAGGCATCCCAGTAGGAGACCGGCGATGGGCTCCTCGGTGATCACCCCTCCGATGGCTAAGTTTCTCCGTCGGAAGCACCAGACCTGACTCCGACTCCGCGGGACTTGCACTCTTGTTCCAGAGGGCTCCCGGCTGTTCCTCTATCGGCATCGGGACATTTCCGGCCACTCCCACAGCTTGCACCAGTACGAACGTGGTCATGGGCCACATATACTGCAGTCCACAGTGGGGGCATCGGGCCTCGCTGCCCACGGCTCCGCCCGGCAGTCTGCACTGCAGGCAAAGACACGCCACAGTCTCCACACCCTCCACACGGATTACCAGGAAGCCTCCTGGAGCCGAATAAGGGTGAGTGGAGATCACCGGACCCTGGTCCACTTTGTCAGCAGCTTCAGCCATCTTTACCAGCGGAGGCACTCGTCTAAGAGGTCTATACTGGTCAATGGCTCTTCGCAACTGAAAGGCATGGGCTGATGTAGCAACCCTTCCTCCCACTTTCTCTGTCGACATCCGGTGGAACCGCAAACCACTCCCCTTGGTTGAAACTAGGGGGATGTCTCGTAGACTGGTAGGCTGACCCAGCACAGGTGCGGAGTGAGTCATAGTCCATGAGGGCGCGGCTCCAGCTTTCGCGCCAAACTCCCCATCGGGGTGGAGTTTTCTCGTTGGCGCCAATCCTGGCCAACAATTAGGAAACTGCAAAGTTGCAAGACTTTCTGCAGCATGCCCACGCGGTGTCCCGGGAACGCGGGAACCGCCATCTTGGTAAGTATTGTCCTTTTTCCCATTTAAGGCAGCGTCTGGCTGTTTGTTAACTGGGGTATAACAAAGTCCATTTCGTTCCTCCCATCGGATAACACTGTCATGCTCATTATTCTCAGGGGTATCATCCCGAGAACAAAAACATGATAAACACGGCGCAGCTACAGCTTTCACGCCATTCCAGAGCAAACACACAAGAGTCTCTCCTGTAGCTTGTTCTTCGTCCACGCACAGTTCATATGCGTGTTCTTCCTCTGACCGCAATCCTGGACCTTCTGCTCTATGCAGATCCTCCATTCTTGTGGTTCTCTCTCCCTGCCATCCTGGACCTTCTACTCTGTGCAGATCCTCCATTCCGACAGGTCTCTCTTGATCGTTGAACACCGATTTCCTGTACGTGGAGCTCCACTCTGCGGGGCAGCTACCACATCCGTACAATAAACATGCCTTGTGCACCACCTTGTATACCTAATGTAGATCTGACTCGTGTTTGCACTACCTCAGGCTAGGCTCACTCTTTCTGTGTCTACTGTAACACGTTCCTCCAGTCTGTGCTCCTTGGTAAGTGATCTGGAATGTACCTTGGGCGTCGACCTACTTTTGGCTAGCCTAGTGCGGACCCTTCCAGAATTCCTGCCCTAAGTTACCAGTTTACCCCTTCAGGCGTCCCCCGCTAGCGCTACCTCAAGGCGACTAGAACAGCAATAGCCCCCTGCTCCAGACTCACTAACCCCTAACGGATCCCAAGGCGTCTTTGCGGCATGCAGCTCCAGCATCTCCCTGACTACCCCTGGCTCCGTCCCACGCAGCACAAAGTGGCAGCAGACACTTTCCCTGTTTCCTAATGTGTGCCTAGCAAAAGCCTGTCCTGTTAACAGGTCTCTCAGCAGCGCCTCCAATTGTAACGGCTGGACCCCCCTTGTCTGACCCACCCAATCTCACATTGGCCCGTGAGGTCTAACCGGTCCCCATTACAAGGTCGTGTGTGGTGGTGCACCTGCAAGTAACAGGACTCCTGAGTCTCCCGCTTGGTGTTATAAGAGGATATCATCAGGACAGGTAGCTGAGGTACTGGGTACGAGTCCAACTTACTTCACGTGCAGCGCCTCCACCTCATCAGGATCTGTGCTTCCGCAGGGAGATGGTCCTGGTGAGGAACTCCTTCTTGGTGGTGACCGCCACTGCAGAGTAATCTCACACTCACACAGTGGGGGTTTCTTTGAACAAGGCATCTTTATTATAGACTTGGATGTAGCAGACTGCCCTATGCAGCTGCCGGCTCTAGCCGCACATCTTTTCGTGCTGTCCCTTTGCCAGGTACGCCCTCCCGTATTGAAGTGGGATTCCCTTTCTCCTAGGGAGATCACCACTGCGCCAGGTCCCTGGACACAGTGTGGCTTAGACAGACTTGATTGGTCACTCTGCTACCGCTAGTTACTGCACTAGGGTCACAAAAGTATTCCTCCAATCCCTTATGCAGGAAGATACATTCTACCAGATGCTTCTCTGCCAACCTTGCAACAACACTAAGTGACAGTGTTGTGCCCTTTATACCTCAGGGGCAGGCGCATCTCTGATGTCACTATCCAGGGACTCAGAGTATACAGCCACTCCCTTACTTACACAGGGCACCACACCAGGGTGTGAGGGAAAACCTCCATAACTACTGTTGGCAGGCCTGTACTTACCAGGACTTACTGCCAACAGGGAAGATGTATGCAGTCATTATTATGCATGGCTACAATTAAAAAAAAAAAAAAAGATGGTATAAAGGATGCTCCCAAATCTTTGGTTTTGATAATGTTAAAAATAGTCTTGATTTGCCTCAAATATGTAAAAACCAATCCAAAATGAAGTCTTCTAGTGATTCCATGTAAGATAACGACGAGCCGAACGTCTAACTGCCACATATTTCAATATTATGATATCGCTAAATCGTACACTGTCTCATTCCATCTCTTAAATATTACACTGTATGTAAATGATTAATGATAATAACATTCAAATATACAAAAGCTTTGGTGTCCGCTCATCAGACGGCTTTCCTTGGCTTTTTACAGGAACTCAAATCAATATTTAAGGCCCCGGCAAATCTCCACTGTTACACACAGAACTTTGTGTTCAACTTTCCATTTTAAGTTGGCAGAATAGTTCAGTAATGAAAGGAGAACATTCTTATCGCCTAAATTTGTTATGCTTCCTTAGCAAGTCATGTTGTAATTAGGCAGCACAGGAAATATTAACTCAAAACATTGACAAGAGCTATGAATTCCAGAACCTTTTGGGTCGTATGTTATGTTTTCCAGCTGCTACAGAGGAAAAGTAATGAGGAGAAGCGGTCACTCAGTGGACAAAAATCTGCTTTGGTTAAACAAATACTGTTCTATTGACAGATATTACGGGCTGTTAAAAAATAGGTTTACTCTTTCGCGCTTTCCCACTTTGAAAGAATCCAAATTTGAGAGCACATTATTTACCTGCATTTTTTTAAATTAAATCTGTTAAATCAATCCTGTAGAATATATATTGTATGAATTGAATCATTATGTAGTTATAACGTTTTTGATTTGTGGTGGAAGGCCTCTTTTCAATACCCTGAAATCTAAGCATTACAAACAAATTGATTTGTATAGAATAAGGTTACAGTAACTGTGGATAGTGTGAAGGGCGTTAAAACTGAACACTACACTGTTGCCATGTGAACAGGTGCGCAAAAGCTCCAACTTTATAATGTAGCATAGGATTCTACAATATTTTCTTCTCACAGACCACTTCTAGGTGAATAATAGTGTAGATGACCCCCATATATACTTTTATCATCAATATATTACTAAATATAATAGGCAGAGAGAGAGATAGAGAGAGAGATAGAGAGAGAGATAGATAGAGTTAGAGAGAGATAGATAGAGTTAGAGAGAGATAGATAGAGTTAGAGAGAGATAGATAGATAGATAGATAGATAGATAGATAGATAGATAGATAGATAGAGTTAGAGAGAGAGAGAGAGAGAGATAGATAGAGTTAGAGAGATAGATATATATAACTTGTATTTAGTAATACTGTATATAAATACAGGGACTCCTCTTCCTTAATGTCTAAAGCACTTATTCCCATGATCTGTTATTTATATTATCTGTTATTTATTGGATTACCACATGTATTACTGCTGTGAAGCGCTATGTACATTAATGGCGCTATATAAATAAAGACATACAATACATACAATACAATACAATATGTCATCCACCCTTGCCAATCAGCTGCTGGATGAAGGCCTTCCCAATGATCTCCCAGGTACTGCGGTTGAAAGCCTTCTCTTCGTGTTGCCCCAACACATTTTCTGGTTTCATCTTTCCATCTTACTTTTGGTTGTCATTATGGTCTCTTGATACCCCTTGGAATCCAGTCAAGTACCATCTTTGTCAAACTATGGTAATTGTTTCTTGCGCAATGTATAATTTCTTCGCCAAAATCATTCGTTCTTGTTCCGGTTTCTTTGGGTAATACCCAGCATCTCTCCATACTTCTTTGTGTTGTCTGAAGCATCTTTGTATTTAGCAAACCAAAAGATAGTACCAGCACTCTCTGTCTCACAGCTACAGATATAAGCAAATACCAGTGTAGGGAATATGAATAATTTAATGACACTAATAATAAACTGAAAATATAGCAACAATAGCCAATACGCCAATGCAAGAATAAATATTCCCAAGCACTCGACAGGGCACCAGGAAGAGGGTTTGCTTATACTTGTTCACTGATTGACATCTGATATCTGCATATGTTCTGTGTCTTTTACAATATTCTTGTATCTACATTTATTGTTTGATATTTGATATCAGCTTATGTGATTTGCCCTCTTTAGACTTTAGATTTATATCATTAGCTGAGTGTGGGATTATTTGACAGTGGGGAGGGAAGGTTTAGGGAAGTACCTCTGGGACCCTTTGGGACCAGGGGGAATGAGCCAGATGAAGAGATCACCCCTCGAAACGTCGCCCCCCTAGTTTGCTTTCCTTTTTCCATTTTTGTGATTTTTTGCTTTTCTTTTGTGTTTTTTCCCCTTCTCCTTCTTTCCCCTCTACCCCCTTTAATTTTTGATTTTCTCTATGGTGATATTTATTCTTGCATTGGCGTATTGGCTATTGTTGCTATATTTTCAGTTTATTATTAGTGTCATTAAATTATTCATATTCCCTACACTGGTATTTGCTTATATCTGTAGCTGTGAGACAGAGAGTGCTGGTACTATCTTTTGGTTTGTTAGTACTTCTGAAGGGAATTAGGGTCCCTTCCTGTTCCGTGCACCCTGCAACCTTGCTGAGTCATTGTGTCAGAGTGCTGTCTATCACCCCCCCTTTCTACCATCTTTGTATTTAGGTTACAAGTGTATATATATATATATCAATGAATAAACAACGCCTGTTAAGGTGATTACCTGAATCGTGATCTCACAAAACCACAACAAAACACCAAATAACTTAGTCAGCACTGATGACTTATAATAACCACTAAATTGTACAAATATTTGTGTGGTGGTGATGGCTCTGATGGTGGGTAAAATGTGAGATGTGACTAAATAATATATGGTAAACAATATTAAAATGAAAATGAAAAAATAAAAGTAAAAATGTTAAAATATAAAAGTTAAAGTAAAAAAAATATATAAAGTCCTTTAACCCAATACTGGATAAACCTTGTATGGATAGTTTTGGGGTCCGGGCTGCTTCTTCCTTGGGGTCAACAACCTCCCAACAGATACCTATTAGAAAAACAAGCGGTCACGTGGTTTGAGTGAGCTACGGTGGTGGACTAGCCCAGACGCCAGGAAGGGGAAGGAGTTCCCTGAGTTGCCCGCAATACAGATTGTGTTTGCTAGGAACCACAAGCTGCAATTTCAGGTTGCCGGAGAGACATTTACCAGGTTGCACCAGCAGCAGTGAGGTCTTACAAGGATACACAAAGTGTGACGGAGCAAACAGACGGCGATTTGGCTACATGTCGGCGCATGGGCTTACCCATACAATGCTTTTTATTCAGTGCCAAATTGTGAGTGTGCATTTGTCGTGATTCATGTCATTAAAACTGTGTTATTGGATTTTACACAAGGATCGGGCGCTTTTCCTCTTCTTGTTTTTCTAATATATATATGTAGCCCTTTTTGTGAACCGGCCGACCCACCCAATCTCACATTGGCCCCTCGTGGTCTAACCGGTCCCTTTCCCTGCAACACACCTGCTCTAAGGGACTACTGGTACTGCATAACCTGTGTGGCTCCAGGAGATCTGAGCCTCCGCTAGCTGGGAGCCTGGGGAAAACCCTTACCCTTACTTGGTGCAGCGCCTCCACTTACCCAGGATCCCCCGTTAGGAAAGATAGCCCTGAGTAAGAAATAACATAACACACGTATACGATAACCAATAACTAACTCTTTACTTAACACACATATAACACATTACATAACATCACATACCATAACCTGATGCTCTACCCGCATCACCTCAACCCAATGTCTGGTATTCCCCAACCAAGTGTCCTGTGATCACCCCACACCCAATGTCTCGTAACTCCTACGGAGGTCGTGGGTGACTGCGCAGTCACTATTTAAGCTAGGGCCCAGTTGGTGCACTTAGAATATGGAAGATACCTTCCGAGCACTCCGATGCTCGGGACCGCAACACACTTTCTTCTAAAAGGGTCAGACGTCCGTCTGATCCTATTCCAGGTACTCTGCCGTTGGACCCCAACGAGGGTCCCACCGCTCAACGGGAACTGCAACCGGACCACGGCAACACCAACCGCGTGGGAACAGCAACCGCCGCTATCCCTATCACTAACCACTGCTAGAGCGACAGCAACCCTAACCTAGGGCCTGTTCCTGAGGAACCGCAACCTGGGATGGCTTGAGGGAAACTCCTAGGGCCTGTGGACATAACCTGCCCCCCCTTCCCCCAGCTACCCAGTCCTAACTGTAACTAACAACTAGCTATTAACTAGCTCACCTGCAGCTGACACACCGCACACACTGTCAGCCTGCAGGGATCCACACTTCACACACACTGCACGCACTGTGCCCAGCACATACAGCGACACTACTCACAGGCAGCTGCAATCACACACAGCCCCTGGATCCCGCAGCAACCACACTGCTAGCACACTGTGCCTCTTTGACAGTGCCCACAGCTCTCTCCGCTGCGACACTGCCAAACCAGCACCTTCCACACTCAAGGGTCACCTCCCTAGCTAAGGCGTCCCTCTTCAGTTACCCCCTGCCCTTTACCCGGGAATTGGGGCCTGCCTGGGAATCTAGGGAGGACCCTTACCTGATGCAGGAGCCACGCGCTCCCTGCACCCTTCCTACTCCTTCCTCTGCTCTGCCCTGACTGACTGTTGCAAAGCCCGGGAAATGTATCTCTTTTCCCGGGCTGAGCTTCCTCCAGCCCTATTGGCCACTAGGGAGCACCTGACCTCTGCCTCCCTAAGCCTCCTGGGAATTGTAGTTCCCAGGGGCTGCCTAATGCATTGGGGCCGCGTGCGCGCTTCCCTCGCGCATGCGCGAACCCTAATGGCCGCCTCACTCTCTCTACTGCCTTCCCTACTCTCGCGCGACCTCTCCCTATCCCTGGAGTCCCATCGCGCGCTTCCGCCCAACTGCGCATGCGCGAACTAACGCGCAATGGCGGCGCCCTCTGCCTAAGCCGCCCAGCTGGTGGCAACGCGATCGCGGCCTTAACGACGGCCCGATCGCGTCCCCGGCAACCAGCCTGCACCGCTATGCCCCGCGCTGCTCCCTGCTCTGGCCCCCACCCTCGCGAAGTGCCGGCGGGTCCGTCGCAGCCTCCGGCGGCACCCGCTACCGCACGGCACTCGCGGAGGGGGGCCAGAAAGTGAAAATATACCTCGGGGCTACATTCTCCCCTTCGCAGAATCCCAACGCCCTCGCTTGGGTAGCAACCACACAGAGATTTATATAATGAAAAATACATGGCATAATTCACATCACATGTAGCATGCATTTCATCATCAATACTCATATGGATACCCGAGGCCAGCTGAGTCTCAGAGTGGAGTGCCCCTAACAGATTGGGTGAGGGTATCCCTCCTTGACTCCTGTGAGTCTTTTGGAACTCTAGACCTGCCCCTTGCAAAAACCCACCTTCTCCTCGCGAAAAAAATAGTACGGGGTCCTGGGTATTGACCCTTTCCGGTTCCTCCGGTCTCGTCTCACGGGAGACAGAGAGGCTCAGTCTCTTTCCTCGATCCACCACATGGCGAACATAGCGCTCCATCGCGCATCTGGGAGAGGCCACAACTACCAGAGCGGTCTCAACAGAGTCTTTGTCCGCTCCAACAATCCCTTTAACGGTGACTTCGTCCGCGGACGTCACCACTTCTTCGGGTAGGCCCGGGTCTTGAGAAGGCCAAGCTTGGAGACTCCTCGTGCAGGAGTATGTGTCGCTCCGGTCCGCTACACCGGATACCTTCATGAGGTCGAGTTCATCCCACAATCCGCAGAGATCTTCTGGGGGAGACACCTCCACCAGGACGCGATGACGGGGTGAGCCCATCGCCCGGGTGACCCTACCTTTGGAGTCACCAGGCTCCACGATCACCGGGGAGCTCACACCCGACACCCCTGGGGCAGTCAACTTACCCCTGTCGTTGTCGGCAGGTACTGATCCCAAGCCTGGGACCGCTGGTACCTCGTTGATAGGCCGGACTGGCCGTTGCAGGGCACACGGGCCCACATCATGGTCTGTATCAGTTGAGGTGGTTGCCTCGGTGACCTCACTGGAGTGGTCCGCCGGGAGGCGCATCACCACGCTTGGTGGGTCGCTAGAATCATCACCCAGGGGCGGGGGTACAAACACCTTACCCTGGCCTTCTGGAATCGGTGGTTCTGGTCTCGGTGGTTCCTGCTCGGGAACCGGATCTGGAACCGACATCGGGGGTTCCGCCATCTGGAGCTCCGCCTTCAGCGGCTCCGCCTCAGCGTCTGGCAAGTTCACGTGGGCACACGGCCCCTCCACCACCTCCATCGTTGAAGTGGACAATTCAGGAGCGGCTTCACCCACCTTGGTAGCACCATCAGGCGCCTCTTTCTCTGTAGGTTCCGCCATCAGCGGTTCCTGCTCTTCCTTCCCAGGGAAAGGACAATCCAGTTCTGCTACAGTGTCCTCCCCCACTGGCAGCTCGGTAGGCTGTGGCAGTTTGGGTTGCAGGAACTGCGCCGCACAGTCAGGGCACTCGGGCCCTCGGGTCAGTTCACCCACAGGACACTCACATTCATGCAGACGGCCGTGCAGGCATTCTTCCCCGTCTACCACGGTCATCGTGAGGGCAACGGCTAACTCAGGGGACCCGTCCGCCCAGCCACCAGTCGCCTTCCAGTCTCTTAATGCACACGGGCACACCACCATTGACAAGTCTAAATGGGGGGCCCGTACGATTCTATACAGCCAAGGGTGCTTTTCTCGGCATCCCTTGCTTTCCTTAGGGGGAACAGAATTGGCTGATTTCTGCTCACGACACTCCCTCCCCCTGGTGGACTCTAGAGGAAAAGCAGCACAGTCTTTTGGGGAATGTTGCAAACTCTGTTCTGAGTCACTCACAGTGTGGGGGCGGGGCTCTGGCTTTCCCGCCAGTCCTGGGAGAAGGATTGCAACATTTTCCTGTGCATGCTGGCAGTCAGCCGCACACGTGCCATTTTGATTTGGCGGGAGCCGCCATTTTAGGTGGGGCTCACGGTCAATGTCTATAGGGCTCTCGATGCAGGTAGAAACTGCCAAGTCAGGGTAGATAAAGGGGCACCCATCAGTCGGACCCCCGGGCAAATTTAAGAACTTAGGGCCATCTTCCTCGCTTAGGGTCTGGCCTACATATATCAGGACAGTACTCCATTGCACGGTGTCATCGTACCTTCGCCCCCTGACCCACGTACCCGACAGTCCAGGGAGCTTCCGAACCTGCGCCTGGACTTCTAACAAGGGCACGCCAGCCGGGACTGCCCCCACGGCAACCACGCGGTTAGGAGTCACGTTCACTTTCAAGGCCCAAGCGTAGACCTCCTGCTTTGAGAGCACCCACATGGTGGAACAAAAATAGGACAATTTAGAACAAAAAACATACAGGGCACCCCAGGTCTGATATATATCTCAGCAGCGCCTCCAAATGTAGCCCTTTTTGTGAACCGGCCGACCCACCCAATCTCACATTGGCCCCTCGTGGTCTAACCGGTCCCTTTCCCTGCAACACACCTGCTCTAAGGGACTACTGGTACTGCATAACCTGTGTGGCTCCAGGAGATCTGAGCCTCCGCTAGCTGGGAGCCTGGGGAAAACCCTTACCCTTACTTGGTGCAGCGCCTCCACTTACCCAGGATCCCCCGTTAGGAAAGATAGCCCTGAGTAAGAAATAACATAACACACGTATACGATAACCAATAACTAACTCTTTACTTAACACACATATAACACATTACATAACATCACATACCATAACCTGATGCTCTACCCGCATCACCTCAACCCAATGTCTGGTATTCCCCAACCAAGTGTCCTGTGATCACCCCACACCCAATGTCTCGTAACTCCTACGGAGGTCGTGGGTGACTGCGCAGTCACTATTTAAGCTAGGGCCCAGTTGGTGCACTTAGAATATGGAAGATACCTTCCGAGCACTCCGATGCTCGGGACCGCAACACACTTTCTTCTAAAAGGGTCAGACGTCCGTCTGATCCTATTCCAGGTACTCTGCCGTTGGACCCCAACGAGGGTCCCACCGCTCAACGGGAACTGCAACCGGACCACGGCAACACCAACCGCGTGGGAACAGCAACCGCCGCTATCCCTATCACTAACCACTGCTAGAGCGACAGCAACCCTAACCTAGGGCCTGTCCCTGAGGAACCGCAACCTGGGATGGCTTGAGGGAAACTCCTAGGGCCTGTGGACATAACCTGCCCCCCCTTCCCCCAGCTACCCAGTCCTAACTGTAACTAACAACTAGCTATTAACTAGCTCACCTGCAGCTGACACACCGCACACACTGTCAGCCTGCAGGGATCCACACTTCACACACACTGCACGCACTGTGCCAGCACATACAGCGACACTACTCACAGGCAGCTGCAATCACACACAGCCCCTGGATCCCGCAGCAACCACACTGCTAGCACACTGTGCCTCTTTGACAGTGCCCACAGCTCTCTCCGCTGCGACACTGCCAAACCAGCACCTTCCACACTCAAGGGTCACCTCCCTAGCTAAGGCGTCCCTCTTCAGTTACCCCCTGCCCTTTACCCGAGAATTGGGGCCTGCCTGGGAATCTAGGGAGGACCCTTACCTGATGCAGGAGCCACGCGCTCCCTGCACCCTTCCTACTCCTTCCTCTGCTCTGCCCTGACTGACTGTTGCAAAGCCCGGGAAATGTATCTCTTTTCCCGGGCTGAGCTTCCTCCAGCCCTATTGGCCACTAGGGAGCACCTGACCTCTGCCTCCCTAAGCCTCCTGGGAATTGTAGTTCCCAGGGGCTGCCTAATGCATTGGGGCCGCGTGCGCGCTTCCCTCGCGCATGCGCGAACCCCTAATGGCCGCCTCACTCTCTCTACTGCCTTCCCTACTCTCGCGCGACCTCTCCCTATCCCTGGAGTCCCATCGCGCGCTTCCGCCCAACTGCGCATGCGCGAACTAACGCGCAATGGCGGCGCCCTCTGCCTAAGCCGCCCAGCCGGTGGCAACGCGATCGCGGCCTTAACGACGGCCCGATCGCGTCCCCGGCAACCAGCCTGCACCGCTATGCCCCGCGCTGCTCCCTGCTCTGGCCCCCACCCTCGCGAAGTGCCGGCGGGTCCGTCGCAGCCTCCGGCGGCACCCGCTACCGCACGGCACTCGCGGAGGGGGGCCAGAAAGTGAAAATATACCTCGGGGCTACATATATATATATATATATATATATATATATATATATATATACAGTGTTCGACAAACCTATACATTTGCTCGCCCCGGGCGAGTGGATTTAACATCGTGGCGAGCTCCTATTGGCCCAAGCAGCATACGTTTGGTACTAGGTGGCGAGTAGATTTTTTTGTGTGGCGAGTAAATTTTTTGGTGATTTGTCAACCACTGTTAATATATATATATATATATATATATATATATATATATATATATATATATATATATTAAAATTACAAACATTTTAATGAATGGACCAGTGTATAAAGATCAGCAGCGGACAAACTAACATTTAGCACTGATCTGCTCATAGAGGTGAGAAACAGTGTGGAGTTTTCAGTTTTCCCCACAAAGAATACTAAAAAAGAGAAAAAAGAGAATTTTTAAAGGGACTAAATATTTTTACATTTAGGAAAGAATATGTTGTTGATAAGTTGCTTAAAAGGCATTTTTGTTGACTATTGCTTATTTTCTGAAAACTGGAAATCACAGCACTTTTAACAACTTAACACTTTGCTTAACACTTTGTATACTTCTAAAATGTAATTTTAATCAAGATACAATAGAAATATTACTTTGAGATTGATGGCATTCAAAAACATAAGCAATATGAGCAGATCTCTAAAATGGTACAGTATATAAAAAGCCATAGAAAAATAATGTTAAATACAACATACAGGCATTTAACTCAATATAATGCTTGTTCAGCATACATCAATACACTTGTCGCAGACTGTACCAGAAGCTAGCATTGTTTTGTCTTATAAACAATATTAATGTCAGGTTTACATATTTCAGCAGCAAGATATCAAGTGTTTTTAACTGTGTAAAGTGTACATTTGAAAACAGCGTTTGGTATCTCTAATGCAAGAAAGTATCAGGGGTTATTAAGGAATGCTAAACAAGTTTAATATACATATGTATATTGCCTTTTTCTGCCTGTATTAAACAATATTTATCGGAAGGTTCACCAGTTGGGCTGCATAACTAGGTGATAATGTTCTCTGACAGTGAGCAGCAAAGCTATAGAAGACCAGCCATGATGCTGGAATTCCATACATCTCATGAGCAAATGTTTGGTTTCGACCAGGAGTGGTCAACTCCAGTCCTGAAGGAGTGGTCAACTCCAGTCCTGAACTCCCACCAACAGGTCAGGTTTTATGGATATTCCTGCTTCAGTACAGGTCAGTGACTGAGCCACTGATTAACCCACCCGTGCTGAAGCAGGAATATCCTTAAAACATGACCTCTTGGTGGCCCTTCAGGATTGGAGTTGGTCACTCCCGGTCTAGGAGAACATTATCATAGTTACATGACTCCACCAGCAATTTTGTTTGAAGAGATAAGATAGTATTAAATGTAAAACCTTCATCTTCCAAATGTGTGGGGCCACAAACAGGTCAGGTTTTATAGATATTCCTGCTTCAGCACAGGTCAGTGACTGAGCCACCTGTGCTGAAGCAGGAATATCCTTAAATGTAAAGCCTTCATCTTCCAAATGTATATTTGTAACTGTGTCTGAATCTAGAGCTTTCCTAGAAAATAATGTCCAGGGAAACTGTGGTTTAGGAAATATAGATTTGTTTAGATCCATATCCTGTTGATAATTATTGGCAAGGTAAGGTAAAGGCTGCACATAGCTGTGTTACTCTAATGAGCGTCCGCAGGCGTGCTGAGGCGTTGGGATTTTCAGCCGACAGCAGAGCATATTTCTCAGCGCGCTGTCGGCTGATGAAAACCTCCAATCACAGAAAAGCAGCGTCAACGTAACGGCGCTGTAACATTGACGTTGGTGCGTCACGGGCTATTGGCCCAGCGATGTCACTGCCCCGCCGCCCCCCACATCCCCCCGCCTCCCGATCGCGCACGCTGGCTCGCCTGCCAGTTCATGGGATCGCTCCTGACCGGGCAGGCGAGCCTCAGCGTCAGCGCGGAGGAGTGCGGGCTGAGGCTCTATGGACGCAGCATAACACATAAGTCCTGGTACCAGCGCAGGCAGTGTTAGGGTTAATCATTGCCCTTGCTGCAGTAAACAGCTCCCTAGTAGTGAGGGGGAGGGGCGGCCAAAGGCCTAGGTACTGCCCATAGCCGGGGCTAAGACCTGGCACCCTCCACTGGTAACAGAAAGGGGTTGCAGCCTAAATTTACTGTTCTCTCTGTCCTCTCCCCTCAGGGGGAGGAGGGTGTCTCCTAGTGTGTGAGTTCTGTACGGAGCCAGGGACCTGGTTATGGTTGCCAGGTGTCCGGTATTGAACCAGATAGGCCGGTATTTGGTTCCCCTATCCGGTAAAATATGAGAGATAATACCGGACATTGGATAGAGCAGAGCTGCTGCTGCTGCTAGGGGGCTGGGCAGCTTCTGATTGGTGCATGCTGTGTAATTCAGCCAATCAGGAGGTGACAGGAGCCTGGGGGTGGGGCCAAAGAGTGGAGGAAAAGCATGCAGCAGAGAGGTGAGGCTGTGTGTGTGGTCTCAGTGTCCTGCCTGTGTGTGTGTGTCTCAGTGTGTGTGTCTGTCTATCTGTGTCGCGTGTGTGTGTCACAGTGTGTGTATCTCAGTGTGTGAGTGTATGTGTGTGTCTCGGTGTATGTGTCTGTCTTTCTGTCTGTGTCCTGTGTCCTGCCTGTATATGTGTGTGCCTCAGTGTGTGTGCCTCAGTGTATGAGTGTGTATGTCTCAGTGTGTGTGTATATGTCTCAGTGTGTGTGTGTGTGTGTGTGTGTGTGTGTGTGTGTGTGTGTGTGTGTGTGTGTGTGTGTGTGTGTGTGTGTGTGTGTGGTGACAGACCGTACTGTACATACAGTACTGGCAACTTTGTTTTAATTGCTCAATCACCCTCACTTTTCTTTTACTATACTAACAGTCTTCCCATTTTCAAGATCTATTAAAAATAATCCCCATTGTAAATTCTCAGAAAGGCTCCATAACTCAGCTCTAATCACAGCAGCATTGCAATCTCTGCAGCACCCTTACTTACAGATCATCCCCAAGAAGGCAGAGCAGGTTACTTATTCAATGGCATGATTCAATATGCAATTTAAAGAGGACAAGGGGGGGTGAGAAGACAAGGAGGGGTGAGAGGACAAGGGAGGGTGAGAGGACAAGGGGAGAGAGAGAGGATGAGGAGGGGGTGCAACAATCTTGGAATTTGTGGGAGGAGCAGTAAGATGAGTGTTGCTCGCCATGCACAGTATGACTGCAGGTCAGTTATTTATAAATGATCTGACCATTACGTCATTTGTTCTAAATTTCACTCCAAGCATGCACCAATTTGCATCAATTTGCACTATTTCGTATTCTATTTCCTAAAAAAACTCCTCGGAAGGGCGCTCCCTCCCAAGACCCCTCCCCAGATTTTTTACGAAATAGAATATAAATTGGTGCAAATTGGTGAACACTTGGATTGAAATTGAGAAAAAATGACATAACAGTCAGGTCATTTATAAATAACATTCTTCCCCACCAACGATTCTCGCGCGTCGCACCTTTCACCATTGTGTCCAGTATTTTTGGACAAGCCACCTGGCAACCCTAGACCTGGTTTCAGGCCTCCCCTCCCGCAGGGGAGTGAAAGCACCAACCCCTCATCTCACCAGGGAGTGTGGGAGATAAAGAGAGACTCCTGGGGCCTCAAGTTCCTGGGGTTGGCTCCAGGGACAAAGACAATGATGAACATGTGTGCTGTATGTGAATAAAGACCACCAGTTATATTTTACTCCTGCCTGAGGATGCAGTCATTCAGGGGGAGGGGAGAGAGGTTTCCTGCAGGGGCTGCACCCTGTTGGATAGAGGTGCTGCACTAAAGAGTAAGAGTAAGGAGTAAGAGAATCAGATCCGAAAACCTGTCCTGTTATCCCCACTACCACCGGCGGAAGCTCAGAATCCTGAGAGTCTAACAGTTGAGCAGCACTACATCCGGTAACCAGAACCAAATCTCCCTGAGGGGGGGTGGGCGGGGGGGGGAAAGGGGTTACATTTAGTTCAGGGCTGCACAACATACGGCCTGCGGGCCGCATGCGGCCCGACGGGGCATCCCGTGCGGCCAGCGACGGCCCCCCTTCAACCCCCCCCTTCCCCCCTTCAACCCCCCCCTTCCCCCCTTCAACCCCCCCCTTCCCCCCTTCCCCGGAAAGAAAAGAACGCTCGCGGCCGCATACTGTGTCTGTGCACTCTAGTAGGAGCGCGCCTCCAGCAAACTTTGAATGCGCGCGCTTCCCCTAACCCCCCTTCCCGGCTCCAGCAGGGGGACGCGCTCCAGCAGTGTAGCGCGACCCGGAACTTCCGGGTCTGTTACCAGAGCGCGCTTCCCCCTGCTTCACCTCACCACCGGCACCAATTTAAATTAGTTTTAGTTGCCGCCGCCATCCACCACCTCCTCTTCTTTTGTTGCTGCCGACGCCACCTCTGCTACCGCCGCCAACATTATCAGGTAGGCATGGGGTGGGGGGATCATTCATTCATGCGGGGGGCTGCTGAAATGACTTGGGGGGGGATGCTGATATGGGAGGGGGGGTGCTGACATGGGCTGTGGGGGGCTGCTGACATGGGCTGTGGGGGGATGCTGACATGGGAGGGGGATGCTGACATGGGAGGGGGGGTGCTGACATGGGCTGTGGGGGGCTGCTGACATGGGCTGTGGGGGGATGCTGACATGGGAGGGGGATGCTGACATAGGAGGGGGGATGCTGACATGGGAGGGGGGATGCTGACATGGGAGGGGGATGCTGCCATGGGCTGTGGGGGGCTGCTGCCATGGGCTTTGGGGGGGCTGCTGCCATGGGCTGTGGGGGGCTGCTGCCATGGGCTGTGGGGGGCTGCTGCCATGGGCTGTGGGGGGCTGCTGACATGGGCTGTGGGGGGATGCTGACATGGGCTGTGGGGGGCTGCTGACATGGGCTGTGGGGGGGCTGCTGACATGGGAGGGGGGATGCTGACATGGGAGGGGGAGTGCTGACATGGGGGGGTGCTGACATGGGCTGTGGGGGCTGACATGGGCTGCTGATATGGGCAAATTAATTTAATTTTAATGAAAGTATTTTAAATGTAATTTTGTTTCAAGTAAACATCGTAAATAAATGTGTTATTTTGAATAATAAATGCTGTTTTACCCGTGCGGCCGACTCTGTTTTCCTTGTGAGGTGCAGGGGGGAGAGTGATGGGAGATGCAGGGGGGGGGAGTGATGAGAGGTGCAGAATGATGATGAGAGGTGCTGGAGGAGAGATAGAGATGATGATGACGATGATAATGATGACGATGATGACGATGATGATGATGATGATGATTTTACACGTGCGGCCCAATATTTTTTTCCTTGGAGCAGTTCGGCCCTTTGCACTTTACGAGTTGTGCAGGCCTGATTTAGTTAAAGCCATGGTCCTTATTCTTTATTCTTTTGTTTGAAAACGGAATTTCTGCAAAACACTTATTTGTTTCAGTCCAAAGTCTCAGAATAATTGAATTATCATGGGATTACATGGAAAGTACTTTGATTGTAGAGTTTTAAAAAGTGAAACTACTTCAGATGTCATGGCGGGAAATGTTTATCGTATGCAGAATTTTGGGAACATTTAGAAAATAGGAAAACGCGCTATGTTGATTACCTCATAATGTGTGCACCAATGTATATGGATTCTGTGACAAGCTCTCAAGAAAAGTGCATTTGTTCCCACAACAACAAAAATAAGCCCAGACTATTATTTTCCTGTGTCCACGTTGTGTGAGAAACTAGTCAGCTGTCTTTTCTTTTGCCACAGGCTTGAGAGGCATTTATGCCAAGTCAGGCCTGTTACAATTTAAGAAAGGGAAATGATAAATGACACACGCAGGCACAGAATTGTATATATCCCATTGTCTTGTCATACTGAGAGCTAAGCAAACCATATCTTGATTCAGTGCCGGTGAAAGGTGTACAGTAAATTATTGCCTTTCTGGCTGTCAATTTCATGGCAAAACAAGCAATTTGCATCCCCATTACATAGCTTTACCTCAGCAAGATTTAACCTGGTGGTAAAAGTGGACATGAGAAATGGACATTGGCGGTGGGTAGAGGATATTGAGGGTTAGTAGAAAAATTGCAATGGTATAATTTGAAGAAAAAACACAAAAACATGACAAGGCAAGTTGCTGTGAAAGTACAAGAATGTAAATATATTGTGTTATTAGAAGTGCTGGTGTTCCCACTTTCACGGTCAATTACATATTTTCCTGTCACTGATTTTTTTTTCATATTTCAGAATTCATGCTCATCTATTTTATTGTGAAATACTCCAGTAACTTTTGGGGGAGTATTTTTAGGGAATCTTATTTTTCTTTTAACTGCCTTATATTTTGTCCCTGGTCACTGTTATATTTGGGACCACGGGAGTACTGTTTTCTCTGTTAGGTAGGAGCTATAACTAGGTTCAATCAATGCATATCTAGTGCCCTGTGCCTTTGGATCATAACTTCTATGTCTTAATTTGAAAAGCCATCAAGATATCTAGAATTCTGAAAAAAAATATATAAATAGTCATTGACTAAAGTGTGTCACTTTGTTTGGGAATCCGTGTATATTGCTGGCTGGAAACGGCTTCTAACTCTACTGATTTTTTTTTTATACCCATAATGCTAGAGGAATACTTGCACGTCTGTGAGTGACAGGTCTACATTAGCATACAGTGGAGCTTTTGTTTTCTGATTATGTTCCTAGCAACAAAGTACAGTAATTATAAATACTTCATAGAGGAATATGGTGGATATGGGCAACAGAAAAATAAAAGAGCACAGAGGAGAGAATTCATTAAACATACACACTATGGCTTTCTATTGGAAAGGCGCCTCCAGGCTTATTATTACTATTGGGAGAATCATTAGAATATACTTTAAGGGGAAGAATATTTCAGCATTAACACATGGTAATACGGCTCTGCTTTTGTTCGGCTTGTGTCAGCTTCTAAGTTGGTCATTGATTACATGGAGCAGGCAGAGGCATCAGGGAGGTGTTCCACAGCACACATATTGTAAGGGACTATCAAATCCTGCCTCTCGTCATCAGGTTTCTCACCAGCTTTCCAATTATAAAGACCGCAAAGTCTGAGCTGATGCGCTCATATTATTATTATCATTTATTCATAATGCGCCAACATAATCCGTAGCGCAGCACAATAGGATTGAGGAACTACAAACTAACTAAAAAACTCTCTATCAGCGCTTGATCCAAGTGATTAAATTGATTAAATTAAGTTTGAGTGGATACACCAAATCCAAATAAAGTGTGTGTAGAAAAATGCAGCCAAGGGGGCAAAAAACAATAGACCGTTCAAATCCAATTGATAATACAAATACAAAGATAATGTCCCCGGCGCAAAAAAGATGATGATCACAGTACCATGACAAAAAGACAGTCCTGGATGAAGTGACAGTCCTGATGGTGGAGTGATACACCAACACTTGTAATGAGGTAGATTTTCTTCCAGGTGTAGTTTACCAGATGATGTAAGATAGACTCTTGTTGATTCAGGGGAGAGAATCTGTTCCAGGCTCTTTTCTTCTTCACCCTGATGTCCACGGACCCCACGTGGTTCCCAGGATGGCTCTCTTCACCCCGATCGGCGTCTTTGCAGGGGCAGCATGCACCTACGGCTGCTGCGGTGCATGCTGCCCCTGCAAAGACGCCGATCGGGGTGAAGAGAGCCATCCTGGGAACCACGTGGGGTCCGTGGACATCAGGGTGAAGAAGAAAAGAGCCTGGAACAGATTCTCTCCCCTGAATCAACAAGAGTCTATCTTACATCATCTGGTAAACTACACCTGGAAGAAAATCTACCTCATTACAAGTGATGGTGTATCACTCCACCATCAGGACTGTCACTTCATCCAGGACTGTCTTTTTGTCATGGTACTGTGATCATCATCTTTTTTACAATAGGATTGAGGACGAAAACAATAAAATATTGAGCATTAACATACATTGTTCCAGTGGGTAAGGAGGGATCTGCCCCACAGAGCTTGCAATCTATAAGGAAGGGTTAGTGGAAACATAGGGTACAGGGAGACACGAAGGTTGGGATTGGGGAAGAAGTAAGTGGGATTGTGCGGAGATAAAGCTGTGAGAGCAGCAAAAGTTTGAAGAAGGAAATGCTTCAATGTACATCTGAAATATTTTACTGAAGACCAATAAAAGACCAGCTGTGACATCAGCCAAGGGCAGCAAACGGCTGACATCCTTTGGCTGCAGCCATTGCTGCGACACAGGTGTTGTTTCTCAACTGAGGGGAAGTAAAAACAGTTTAGCAGCAAACAGACCCCCACAGCAGAGATGCAGAGGAGAGGTGCTGACAATATGAGGACTTTGAAGTTGTGTCTGTTTTCCTCACGATGTTAACCATGTCCACTCTGGTTTAGTGTATAGCGTATTGGGGAGACTCTCCTTGGGGGCCAGCTTTGCTGCAACTCGGGTGCTGTTTCTAAGTGCGTCTGAGGTGAAGTGGACTATTCTGACTTAAAAGCTAGCTGTATGAAACAGGATGCAGTTTCTTATCTATTCCCAGAGCAGTAAACATGGTGCCTGGGGGGGTTATTCATGAAAGTGTGATCGGGCCACCATTTGTGCCCTGTATGAAAACTCTTGATTGATTTTAATGGGGTTTTCCGTGTGGCAGTTCCCAATCAGCACTAGTGCACATGAATGAATAACCTTCTTGCTTGGATGCATTCCAGGCCTCTTCAGCTCTATAGGAGTTGATTGTAAATATGCAAACTTTTTCTTCTCAGTTTGTTTTGCATCTCATACTTTTGTCAGCATCTCTTTGATCATGTTAATAGGTGCTAACTAACAATTCACCTGCTACTTAAGCCTCAGGTTCTTGATATTTTCAGGCCATTAAAGGCTTGGTCTCCAAGCAGCGCACAGTTGTTGTTACAGTTCGCACAATACGTTCTATGAAGTGCCAATCTAGTTACACATTTGTTGACTTATTTTCTTTGTATGGATGGAATCAAAGACTTTTCCAGGACTAGTTCAAAACATTCAGGTTTGTAAATACCGACTGCTTAATGTTACTTGTAAACGTAAGATGATTAATCGGAGCTCACAAAACTGTTTGGTTTAGTGTGTTGTTAGCAGTAGAACTACTTGTAGTTATTTGTAGAAAATAGGACTCTATCATGTTTAGAGCACAGAGCCCAGGTGACTATGTAATAATTGCTGTATATATGCTAAGTCAGCGGTGCGCAAAATGGGGGTCATGCCCCCAGGGGGAGTGGGAGAATTTCCAGGTGGGGGCGCAGCGGCTACAGAGGTCCCGCGCTCTTCCCCCAAGGCATTTAAATGAAGTGTCGGGGGGGCGGAGTGAGGCCTCTGCAGCTTGTCTTACCTGATCTTTGGCGACGCATCGCTATGGTAACTGGTATCCAGTGCCGCGGGGTCACGTGACACCACATTGCCATGGTGACGTGATGTCACATGACCTCGTGATGTAATTTGACTCCGGAGCCGAGGAGGAGAGGGGTCACGAGGTAAGGAGGCGGGGGGGGGGGGGGGGGGGTGAGGAGGAGAGGGTGCAAGTTAAAAACTTTGCGCACCCCTGTGCTAAGTTATTCTCCCTTTTTTGCCATTTGGGTCATTATCGGCTAAAAACTCCTATTAAAGTCAGTGTGAGTTTTCGGCTGTTAACTGCCTGAAAAGTCAGATTCAAAGTACAGCTAAACCCCGTTATAACGCGGGTCTCGGGGTCCACCCCGAGACCACCGCGTTACTAACGGGGTCGCGAGAAAAAAAATGGCCGCCGCGCTTTAGCGCATATTCATCCCGCGGGGCAGGAGATGGGAGCGGGGATGTCCCTCCTGTCCCCGCTTCCCCCTGTCGCCGCGGGACAGGCCGCGGGGCAGGAGATGGGAGCGGGGATGTCCCTCCTGTCCCCGCTTCCCCCTGTCGCCGCGGGACAGGACGCGGGGCAGGAGATGGGAGCGGGGATGTCCCTCCTGTCCCCGCTTCCCCCTGTCACCGCGGGACAGGCCGCGGGGCAGGAGATGGGAGCGGGGATGTCCCTCAGGTCGACCGCTTACCTCAGATCCCGCTGCCTGCATGGAGGTGGTAGCGGGGGGTTTCTTCTCCCCACCGCTGTCCCCGGTGCTCCCGCTGCCTGCATGGAGGTGGTAGCGGGGGGTTTCTTCTCCCCACCGCTGTCCCTGGCGCTCCCGCTGCCTGCGCGGGAGGAGGGGGGGAGCGGGTGGTGGTGCTGGTCGCGGCCTTTCCTCTGCTCCGACCCCACCCCCCGTCTGTGTAGAGTGAGAGAGTGTGTGTGTGTATGTATATATGGGAGAGAAAGTGTGTGTGTGTGTGTATATGGGTGTGTGTATGTGGGTGTGAGTGTGTGTAAGTGTCTGTGAGTGTGTGTAAGTGTCTGAGTGTGTGTAAGTGTGTGTGTGTCTGTGAGTGTCTAAGTGTGTCTAAGTGTGTGTAAGTGTGTGTAAGTGTGTGTAAGTGTGTGTGAGTGTCTGTGAGTGTGCGTGAGTGTGCGTAAGTGTCTGTGAGTGTCTGTAAGTGTGTGTCAGTGTGTGCAGTGTGAGCAATGAGGAGTGTGTGTGCAGTGTACAGTGTGTGTGCAGTGTGTCCAATGAGCAGTGTGTGTGCAGTGTGTCAGTGTGTGCAGTGTGAGCAATGAGCAGTGTGTGTGCAGTGTGTCAGTGTGTGCAGTGTGAGCAATGAGCAGTGTGTGTAGTGTGCAGTGTGTGTGCAGTGTGTCAGTGTGTGCAGTGTGAGCAGTGTGTGTGCAGTGTCAGTGTGTGCAGTGTGCAGTGTGTGTGCAGTGTGTGTGCAGTGTGTGTGCAGTGTGTCAGTGTGTGCAGTGTGAGCAATGAGCAGTGTGTGTGCAGTGTGCAGTGTGTGTGCAGTGTGCAGTGTGTCAGTGTGAGCAATGTGCAGTGTGTGTGCAGTGTGCAGTGTGTGTGCAGTGTGGCAGTGTGAGCAATGAGCAGTGTGTGTGCAGTGAGTGTGTGCAGTGTGTGCAGTGTGCAAAAAAAATAATGTTTTTTTAAATTTTTTTTTTTTTTTAAAAACGGGAGCCACGGGAAAACCGCGTTATAACCGAATCGCGGTATAACGGGGTTTAGCTGTATATTAATGACTCCTTTTACTGTATCTATTACTCCTGCAAGCAGGGACTTCATTCCTGTATCATTGTGGCTCATGATATTACATAACTATTTTAATCTCATTGTCATTTTGTCTTATCTTGTATCACAATGTAAGATTTTGTCACCTTTTAAATGAAACAATAAAAATTAGTTCAGAACCGTCATCAATAACTATGCGCATTACGGTTAGCATATATATATATATATATAATGTATATATCAAATGGAAATATTACTGTATGCTCATTTGCATGTCTTAGACAGGTCTTCAACCCCGCCTTTCACCATTATCACCTAGCACACCGCACTTCATATATATATATACACGGGAATAACCTGTACTATTATTTTAAAGACTAAAAATTGGTGATTGTAAGCTGAGACTTTATTAGAATAGTTTTCTTTCCCACATCTTTCTTAAAATATTTTGGGACTTATTGCTTCTTTAAAACAAACTGAGGCCTAAGACACCTTAGTTCTGACCACATATTTTACACCGAAAATACTGAGCTCCTGCTAATTTACGATAAGCCTCTTCTCACCACTGCACTTGAAGCCTCACTTGTAGAATTTCTCAATCACTTTATAATCTCATTTGGGCATATAAAATATGCCACAGTGCACATGAAAAAGTTGCCTGTGAGGATTATAATACAGGCATACCCCGCTTTAAGTACACTCACTTTAAGTACACTCGCAAGTACATATCGCCCAATAGGCAAACGGCAGCTCACGCATGCGCCTGTCATCACGTCCTGAACAGCAATACCGGCTCCCTACCTGTACCAAAGCTGTGCGCAAGCAGGGAGACTATAGAGCCTGTTACAAATGCGTTATTTACATCAGTTATGCACGTATATAACGATTGCAGTACAGTACATGCATCGATAAGTGGGAAAAGGTAGTGCTTCACTTTAAGTACATTTTCGCTTTACATACATGCTCCGGTCCCATTGCGTACGTTAATGCGGGGTATCCCTGTATGTTGCACACTATTAAACTATATGGATTAATCGAAGAAGAATGTTTACGTTGATCCATTAAAAATATCACCCCCTACATTTGATCTGATTTGATTTAAGATTATATTTTGTGGTCTTATTGCAAATCAGCCATAATGCAAACTATACCTTGCTAAGATTAACACTTTCAGTCCCTTTTTCATGCCATGATGTTGCTTGCATTGTTATCAAACCACAATCTTTACATAAGTCGTAGGGCTTTTTTGCATAACCAAACATAGAAGTGTCTCCTTAAGTAGGAAAACAGATTACTGTTACAAGGTAGTTGGTGGCCAAGTGCAAGTTGTTTTGGCTTTTAAGGCTTTGCTGGCTAGCAGACCATGACTGTTCAGTCTCAGGCAGGATCGTCCCAGCCCAGAGCAATAAACCTGTAAAATTCCTGCATAACAATGACATCGGAGACCATAACACAAAATAACTCCTGCTAATGACATTGTATATACACCACGTACGAGCATAACAAAGCAATGTGTAAGGTGCTAGCAGCAAACAGTATGGGTATTGAGTTTGCTACAAAACGAAGCGCCAGATTGTGAAATGCTAAATTTAAGAAAAGAATAATAAACTAGATCTTACAGCACAGTTGTTAATAATTTAACGTAGGTCAGAGTTTGCGGAGGAGGAAATACGGTATGCAGGAGTTGGAGAAAACTAATGACAAGTGACAACTCAAAGAGCCTGCTGACAGGGCATGTGGTCATTTGATATTTTAGATGAAGATAATAGAACCACTTAAACATATACAATATTTTATTTGTGTAGGTTCTCTTGGGTCCGGCAATTTTCTTCATAGGGTTTTTGAGAGAAACCCAGTTTTTTTAGGCTGCAGGACATTGTTCTAATCTAAGACTTTCTACTTAACTTTGGACATTTTTTTTATTATTTGCTTTGTGTTTATCACTATTGATCACCACCATTTAATCACTATAGAGGCACGATTTAGTGCTAGCGCTGGTGTATGCTATTTTTTCCATATACGATATTAATAGTTTAATTATATGTAATCCATATTCTCCCCCCCCCCACACCCCCCCCAGACACAGATGCTATATCTAGGGTGTGTGAGGGCTGGTTACATGTGCTTGAGTGGTGCGTACCTGCAGGTAACAGGAGGGCCTGAGCTTCCCGCGATGATGTTAGGGACACAGGACCAGGCTTCTGGGGTAGTTGCCTCATTCTCTAGTGGTGGTGCAGCGCCTCCATCCTTCCCAGGGATATGGGGTAGGACCCGTATAGAAGAAATGACCCTGGTCCCAGGGTGGATGATCCAGAATCACACACAGTCTCGAGTAAAATCAGCAATGTCTCTTTATTGTCTCTAGCTCGCACACAGCAGCCTTGGCAGCACACAGCAGCAACAACAACAGCACACCAGGAGATCCTAAGGTGTACAGCCGTTCTCCTCTCCTTTCCTCCAAGAGGTACTCCGACAGGATGGTCTGTGAGGGGCCTCAATACCCCAATGCCCACCTCAGAGGGTATCCTCTGGGTGGGGGTAGATTCTCCCCATCACCCCCTCATCGGGGTGAGGGGCATTGATCCACCGGAGCTCTGCTCACTCTCCAAATGTATTAGGCCAGAATTCTTTCTCTCTCTTGCTTGCTCCCAGGACGGAGCTTGATCTACTCCTCTCCTCCAACTCCCAGGACAGACAGACTGTCACTCACAGGAACCGGCTGCTAAATAGAGTCAGCCCCACCACTCATGATGTCAGCAGAACCTCCCCTCTGTCTCTTGCCGGCAGCAGAGTCAGGGGCCTGCATCTATCACTCAGGGCAGGGCGTGAAGGGGGAAAACCCATGATTACTACTGGCGCCTGCCCTTAACAGGATTTACCACAGTAGGAGAAAGATATGTATAGCCCATGCTGTTTACAGGGGGCTACACTTATATGTAATGATATAGCCTTATAATGTATGTTTTTATATGCACGAGGGAGCAAATAGTAAAATAAATAATTGTTGACCCCACTGGCGCCTGTCAGACACCACAGTGACGGGCAGCAGCGCTCCCCAGCATGCATTGCTAGATCAACTGCAAAGCAGGATCAGGCGAGCGGTGATTGGCTGTGGCAGTGACTGACAGGTCAATCAGCGGTGCTTCGCTAAGTGTGGAGTGCGGGGATGAGGAGGGGAATTAAGAGCGGGTAGCAGCGAGGCACAAGGGGTGGGAGGGAGCGAGATGGAGTGCTCCAGGACTCTACCCATCCCTGCTCTTAATTCTGCACAGTGTGTCATGGGGAAAAGTCATTGTGTGTGTTTGTGTGTGTGTGTCGTAGATACACACTGCCACACGCACTGTGACATACAGAGCCACCAACAAGGAGAGGGAAGAGACCCAGAACATCTCCCCCTGCCGTTTAAGAAAACTTTGGCTCCTAAAAATTCTGGCTGGCTCCTAACATTTTTCATTTTTTGCCCACCCCTGTGACCGTAGATAAGTCAAGAATGTTGTGGGAGAACCATGAGAGGTATTTACAGAGCTCCGTTGGAATGATGTATTCATTTTTTTTCTGCTGTCTTTAGGCATATATTATTAAGCACATACAGTACAATTATCTCTTCTTTCATTTGAAGCTCATATAGATTGCAGATTGAAATGTATATTTTTTGAGCATCTGGCTGATTGAGGTTTGCGTTTTAGTTCCACACAATAGCGTGGATATTTATTTGTTTAATTTAAATATATTTATGGCAATAAAATTATATGATTATTTCATTATAATTTTTAAATGATGTAAAGGATGCGACCTTAAATGTGTAACGTTTTGGAATACGGAATGAATTGGTATATCCAAAGCATGACACTTTCCTGGGGTATTTATAAATTATATTACTAATGGTTCTGAAAACATGTGGGGAGGATATCTGTACTTTTGTCAATGGTATGATTTCAAATGTCACATTATGTTATGTGAAGTATAATTGATATGATATAATATGATGACATACAACAGAATTTAATAATAAAGCAAAAATTTTTCTTTTTTACTATAGTTGTGTGATATAAGTTAATATATATATATATATATATATATATATACGGTGTGTATATATATATATATATATATATATATATATATATATATATATACTGTGTGTATATATGTTTATTCAATAGATATCATGTTTAGCTTTTTCTGTGGGCTGTCTGAGCTTACAAGAAGTTCATGCAGAGCCAGCAGATACTGTGCAGTTAATTCCTAGCTACTGGAGAATAGTCCAGTGATTGCAGGATTTCATAATCCATTATGGGATATGCTTTATCTTAATCTGGTTTTCATATACACTATTATATATAATGTATTATTTGCAGTTATTTCCTGGACATTAACGCAATTAACGTAAATGTACACTTTGTGTATAGGAACTTTATATCCTTTGGTGACATTTTTGTGACGCACCCATCACAAATACACTTTAAGAAAAAGTCTATGCCTGTAAAAAAATAATATATATATATGTTGCTACACTGTTGCAGATATCTGATTGTAGATAAAAATAAAATTTGCATTGTATATCATAGATATGTGGATTTTACAGACAAACGTTTGTTCCCCCTCCCCCCCCTCCCCCATTGTCTGATTTATGTCAAATGCACAACTTGCCCGGAGTGCTGCAGCAATAATTTCTCTTCGGATCTGTATCAAACCTAATAGGACATTGTCTTATTATATGGATACAAAAATGGTATGTATGTATTTATATAGCGTCATCCAGGTACATAGCGCTTCACAGCAGTAACACATGTGGCATAATAATATTACACATAGTGGGAATAAGCGCTTCAGACTTGAAAGTAACACTAGGAAAATGAGTCCCTGCCCCAAAGAGCTTACAATCTAAGTACAATCTAAATGGTACATCATTAACTTATTCCACTTCTTTGCAAAAGTAAATACATCAAACAGACAGGTCAACATATTCACCACAAAAGTGGAAAAGAAATAACAAGACAAGTTCTTATTAGGTTTGATACAGATGGAAAGAGAAATGATTTCTACAGCACTCCGGGCAAGCAGATTAACTATAGAATGCATGTGTTCCACAGCCTCCCTTTGTCACGCTTATAATACTAATATAACATCTGATGAAAAGCAGAACAGAATTTTTTTCCTTTTGTTTGATGCATTGCATGAAAAGCAATATGTGTATCCTTCAGAACAATCATTACATTAGCCATCATTGTTGAATGAAACAGAAATCAAAGTCTCTAGTAATTACCACTAGCTGGCGCTGTTGTTGCAAACATATCCAGAATTTAATTGGTCATTGTGAAAACTATAAAAATACCTTTTCTCTGAAATAATAAAACGTTAGTCTTTTTTTTTATATATGTAGCACCTGTTTAAAATGCAGCTCTAGTACATGTACAGAAAAGAAAAAGTGTTATTGTGCATAAATTGAAGTTATATTACAGGAGATATTAGAAATGAACACGTTCTAACACACATTTCTGATACAGCAACAGCAGTTGTTAGAAATTAAAAAAAACCCACAATTTTTGTGTTAGGTACAGTATATAACAACGTTTTTTCTTCTTCATATTATTTAGAAAAATTGAACTTTTGTAAGTAAGAAAACATGCATAGCTTTTAACTGGTTTAGTGGTACAGTGGCATCAGAAGCAAAAGCCACAATTATTGTATCAACACCTAAACATGCTACTGAGTAAGGTTTTTTTTTTTTTTTTGTTTTTTTTTAAATATAAAACAATCTATTAAAAAATAAAAGCTGGGCAGTCGTCTTGCTCATAGAATGATGTCCTGCTGCTTTAAACATGAAACCATGACACTCCCTAGTAATATAATGTTGGCAACAGTGTTACAGAGCTAAAGGCAAATGATACAAAGCACTGCCAAGGTCAGTCTGTAGCGTGAAATAACCTTGCATTCCTCTAATAGATTAATCTTTTCCTGCCAGCAGTAGGATCATATTATGTATTGTTTTAAACAAAATATGTAAAGAGGACACCAAGGTGTACTTTTGTGTAGTACTCACTCCCCTATGACACAATGTGTGTGTAGTATTTACATACAATGTTGCAGTTATCAAGAAAAAAAGGGATGTCATAGTATGCTTGGTAGACATTATTATAGTTTGTTAATATGTAAAAGATTTTATAGATACCTATTGATTATTATATGTATGAAGATCTCCTAAAGTGGTGCAAATGACATTACTAGATTTCTATAAGTTAATGGCCATTGGCTAACAATTCTGCAGTTTAATATGTATATGCACGATCCTTTTAAATACGTTTCTATTTCACACCAGGGATCTTTACAAAGACTTATCTTCTAACAGGGATCTTCAAAGCTCAGTAACGATACATTAAGTGCTGTTTTCAGCCGCAACGAGGCCTTGCATTATTATAGCGGGCGTTAGTGCTAATGACATGCTAAATACGTGTTCCCCTTAACAACGCATAACCACAGAGCTCCATTATAATCAACACAGGGATTTCACGTTACGTTAGTTAGGTCAGAGCAAAAGGTGGCGTTATTCCTATCCAGACCCTGAAATAAGTATTTTACAAGGTCTGGGTAGTCATACAGTTAGGTATGATTTAACCATCATATTGTTATTTACGGGGTTCTTTGCCTCTCCTGTCTTTTTTTGCTTTAATTAAACACCTATTTAGGGTCAGCATGGAAGTAGCGCCACTTTTGGGTAAAACAGGCTTAACGCCATGTTATCTAAAGCGAACTCAAGGCAGTGCTAACTTAACATGGCGTTAAGCCTGTGCTAATGAGATCACTAACGGCTGTTTTTGCATATATTTGTAGCTCTGTGGATACCTGTTAAACTGAGGGAAAGTAATGTCTGTTACTTATTAGATAATGTCATGTTATTTGCCCACATTTGCTATGTGATCTTCCCCAAAAAATGAGATGTTATAAAGTGTACCTTACCCCACTCACACCTTCCAACCCCCAGCGGGATCTCAGGGGGAAAGATCCCGCGGGTGATCAAGGTGGTGCCTGTCGCACCACCTTGAGAAAGGTCCCGTTTGGGGACCGAAACGTCAGGTATATTGTGCCTTGTTTTGCCTTAAAACAAACCTTATACCTTCACTACCTGAGTGCTGTCTCCTGGTTTCGTGCAAAAATGGCATTGTGTATGTGTGTGTGTGTATATATATATATATCTTTATATATCCAATAAAGAATATCACTTGTGAGCTCATTCACAGGTCTGCAACCCTGCCTTTCACCATTATCACCTAGCATAGTGCTCCCACTGCAGCAAGGGATGCTGGGAAATGACATGCAAATGGGCACACGTGTCACCTTTTGCCTGAAACCCATTTTTACATGGAACCCTTCTAAGCAAATGCTCTGCTGTTCACACAGCTTTTAAGCACAGCATGGGATTAGATGCAAAGCCAGTCAAACCACTCACAGACAGCTGTTTCAAACTTTTGGGTCTCTTCAGTGTGAGGTTGGTTGTACTGGTTTTGCAATTTTAAGCACTGTATGCTGGGTGATAATGGTGAAAGGCAGGGTTGCAGATCTGTCTAAGACATGTGAATGTGCTCACAAGTGATATTCTTTATTGGCTATATGCTAACGGTGGAGGTTTTTTGTTGCCTTTTTCACCCACCATAACTTAAATAATATGTGTGTGTATATGTGTATATGTGTGTGTGTATATATATATATATATATATAAAGGTCCCGCTTGCGGACCGAAACGTTGGAATGATGTCTTGTTGATCTAATACATTATTTTTGACAACCATCTGGAGTGCTGCCTTTGATATTCGTCTACATGCGTTATCGTATTGCCTATTTATACCATACAGGATTTGCACCCATTCTATTGATTTCTCAGACGGAGTACCTATGGTTCTTTATCATCCACTATATATATTAGCCGATATATATATATATATATATATATATATATATATATATATATATATATATATATATATATGTGTGTGTAACGTTGTTACATTGACCCCAATAAAATAAGCTTCAAACCATCTTCTAGTCCGGAGAACCAAACACCTTAAATGCCCCCTTTTTAAATTAGAAATAACCACCCTCTCTGTCAGTAAAATAACTTAATCCACTCTAGGGTATACAGTGGTGAGAAAAAAGTGTTTGAACCCCAGTGATAATTACGGAAATTCCATAGTTTTTTTCAGGATAACCTTCTCTCAATCAAAACCAGTCTTTTCTTAAATATCCAATAGTCTTTATATTAACCAATTTCATGTCTTTTTAAACAAAATTATGTATGAATTAGACAAACAGTAAGTAATTAAGAGTCAGTGTAGGTGCAAAAGTAAGTGAAACCCTGGTTTTATCAGTTAAATTTAAGTGGATAATTAGAATAAGGTGTTTAAATAATTAGGTAGATCTTCAGGGGTGAGTTTGGGAAGCCCCACCCTATATAAAGATTAGAAACGTTGTGAGTTTGATCTTCACACCATACTGGTGTGTGGAAACATGTCATGCCACCATCAAAAGAAATCTCTGAGAAAGTTCAAGACCACAGTCACTCTACCGAGGAGTGTCCGTCCTACCAAAATCTCTCCAAGAACAAACCGGCAAATCATCCAGGAAGTAACAAACAACCTCAGGGTAACATCGAAGGATCTGCCGGCAACTCTCACCTCGGCTAATGTAAGTGTTCATGACTCAACTATCAGAAAAAGACTGAACAAGAATGGTGTTCATGGAAGGATAGCCAGGAGGAAACCACTGCTCTCTAGAAGCAACATTGCTGCCCATCTGAAGGTCACCAAAGAGCACGTAGATTATCCCCAAGACTTCTGGAACAATGTTCTCTGGACAGACGAGTCAAAGAACCTCATCACAACCATCAAGCTTGGTGGTTTGATTGTGATGGTTGGGGCTGCTTTGCTGCCTCAAGACCTGGACGGCTTGCCATCATTGACACATCCATGAATTCAGCATTGTATCAGAAAATTCTAGAGGAGAATGTCAGACCACCCGTCTGTGAGCTGAAGCTGAAGTGAAAGTGAATCATTCAGCATTGATCCTAAATATATAAGCAGATCTAGATAAGAATGGCTGAAGGAGAAGAAATTCCGTGATTTAGAATGGTCTAGTCAAAGTCCAGATCTAAACCCCATCGAAATATTGCAGCAGAACCTGAAGTGAGCTGTCCATACAAGAAGCCCTAAAATGTCACTGAGTTGAAGCAGCTCTGTAAGGAGAAATGGGCCAAAAGTCCTCAAGTGAGAGACTGACCAGCAGTTACAGGAAATGCTTAGTTGAAGTCATTGCTGTTCAAGGGGGTACCAGCAGGTACTGAATCTAAAGGTTCACATACTTTATCACATGAATGTTGAATCATTTATGGATAAATAAATCCACTCTAAAGGATTTTCTCTTTCTCTCCTCGACATATTGGTTCTTTATAGCTTCATAAGAAGCATCAATCTTTGGGTAGCACCCTCTCAGTTTAAAGTGAGTGTCAATTATATACAGTGGATAAATAAATGTAAAAGTATCATGGTTTTTGTGGCATTTGTTTTATTTGGTTATCTTTATCTATCAGAACTTAGATTACAATTTAATAACATTTTAGGTTTGATATATGTATGTATAATCTACAATTGTGGGGTTTCCAGAGCTTAATAGAGGCCATGCATTTAGAAGCTAAAAACAAATGTGATTAAGGAGGGGGGATGTTGCTTTAATCAGTTGCTTCTATGGGAAGCCCATAGGCGAATAGTAGTTATTTATTCTTTTTGACACTTGTTTGTTAACAGAATTTGTTAATCTGTGATTTTGTAGGTTAGCTTGTTAAGACAAATAACATTTAACATGCCTAAGTGTTTAATGACGCTCGAGCTATGTTATATGAAACATAAAAAGAACTGTGCTGCCTGCAGCTGGTGCAGAATGCTGCGGCCAGGCTATTAACTAACCAGACTGTTCTTGCCACATGACACCTGTTGTCTGCGCTGGCTGCCTGTAAAATTATGAATTTATTTCAAGATTGGCTTGCTGACATTCAACGCCCTACATGACAGAGTCCCAGCTATCTGAAAGAGCTTCTAGTTCCCTACACTCCCATTCACTCACATCGATCTGCAGATGAAGGACTCCCAACAGTTCCCAGAATCTCTGTGACTTCCCTTGGGGCCCGAACTTTTAGCCCCGCGGTCCCACTCTTTGAAACATTCTGCCTTGTACAGTTCGAGAGGCCCCCCCCCTCTGGAATTCTACAAAAACAGGCTTAAGATCTACACCTGTTTACACAGGCCTTTAATTACTGAACCACAACCTCTCTGGCATTTAATAGCTACAGTACCGTCCCATCCTGTATTGCATCTTTCTTTGTGTTTGGTCTCTTTTATAATCTTAAATGTTTTCTTTTTCCCTATTTGTAACTGTGAATTGCTTTGAGACTCATTGGGAGAAATGCGCAATATAAAGTGATTAGTTATTATTATTATTATAAGATTGGATACCTTCCCATTATGGAGTATGTAGAAATATTCAGTGCATCTTATGCTCCTTTTGTATCTGTGAATAGTGCAGTTTAATTCTTCTTTGCGCAAATAGTGCACCTGAGATTCCAATTGGCCCTTATCTTTCATCGTTTTTTATGTTTCATTTAACACCCCAAAAATATAAAGCAAAAACCTCAAGAAGAAAAAACAACAAATGTATTTTTTTAATTTACCTGTGCCCTTATTCAGGAGATATTTACAAATTGAGATATTTACAAATGCAGTTTCTATTTGCAGATTAATTTGCCATGAATAAGATGAACCAGGGTTTATCAAAGAATAAATCCTCTTGTCTTGTGCACGGTTTTGTTACAGTTATAAACCATAGATAGATATAGACACCATGACGCAAGCGCATACATATATAAGGAGTTATGTATAAAAGTCTCTATGCTGCAGAACTGGAGCAAAAAATAACACAAAACGGAACCAGATTTATCAAAGAAAAATGCCCAATAGAAAAAAAAAGAAATTTGTTGCTTTGAAAATTAGATTTTGTTTGTCCAATTTTTACCAAGTTTTGATACCTAACATCAAACATGTTTGTAACTCTGCTGTTTGTGTTGATCAGTAAATCACAACTTTAATGGCACATTGTATAATACTTATAGTATGAGCAAATTCATCAAGAAATTCTGATAAATATATACGCACACACATAGACAAACACACACAGACACACAACCACACAGACCCCCCCCCCCACACACACAGACAACACTTTGCATTGCACATCTTATTGCACTGTTAATGTTGATCTTTTCCCTGCTATATGACACCTGTCCCTTGCTATTCAGAATCAGCAAGTCTAAGAATTGGATGGTGGGTTTGGAAAGGATGATTCAGGGAGTGTCATTTTATCTGTATGATGTGTACTCCATCTGCTTCCAAAACATAAGGGACAGCTGAATCAGAGCTGCCTTTGAATTCCTAATACCTATTTCAGGGGTTCCCAACTCCAGTTGTCAAGAACCCCCAACAGGTCAGGTTTTAAGGATATCCCTGCTTCAGCACAGGTCGCTCAATCAGTGGCTCAGTCATTTGGACTGAACCTGACCTGGTGGCGCCCTTGAGGACTGGAGTTGGGAACCACTGGGTAACTTGGTTGAGAAATGTGACGTTTTTACCTTTCTCTAGTGCAGGGGTGCGCAAACTTTTGGCCCTGCACCCCCATGCCTGCTCAGCCTCAGTGCTAGTGCTTATTTATAAAATGTTTTACCAGGAAGTAATACATTGAGAGTTACCTCTCGTTTTCAAGTATGTCCTGGACACAGAGTTATAATAATACATGGTTACATTAAAAGAACAGAGGTTATACAGTAAATTCACAGACATTTCATGGACAGATAGAGTTGGAAAATTGGGTACAGGGGGTAAAAGGGCTGGTGAGTTTCAGATTGAAATAGAGAAGCTTTTACATCACCAAACATCAGTGCACGGCAGCAAACGGCTCACACCCTTTAGCTGCCCTTTGGCTGTCCGCCTTTGGGGCGACGCAGATGTACACTGAAAGGGTTCAGGTTGAATGCAGCTGCGAATACAAAGTTCTTTGTCCTCTTGGCTCATTAACATTCTGAGTATTTCGATGGAGCAGCCAGCCCAATGGAAACAGCAGTGGAGTCCCCTTAGGTATGCGGGACTTGGAGCGGTCATGTGATCTCTCCTGGAGCACAATTTTCAGCTTGTACCTTTGTCAAATGTAAAGCTTCTCCCTGACAGTCCCTATTAACACCCTCTGAACAGCATGCACAGTGTCTTGCTGAGTTGTCATGGGATGGGTGATGGAAAGGGGACAACTAGTGCCATCAGTTCAGTAAGTTCCAGCCACAGGATAGTGACATTTCAAATGCTTACAAGCAGTGACACTCCCTTCTTCTCCCATATTTATGAGTGAGTGGTTGAAACTCATTCAACATCACTCTGAACATCAATATCATGATATAAGAACTAGCAGGCCACAGTGAATGACCCTCATAAATGTACTGCTATCTTCAATAATGCCATTTACTTTCATAACGACACCAATGATGAGATCTAAACTGATATACTGAACACTTTGGGGGATATGTATCAACATTAAAGAAGTGCGAATACAAGTTTGTTTTGATGTATATCGCTCCATTTTCTGTTTTTGTTAAATGTAAGAAAATGTTAGAAACGTTTACGCTACCTCAGACCTGGCAGATTTTTTTTTATCGAATACAAGTTAAAAAGGGGATGAGCAGAGACCCAGAGTTTGATTCATCTCATTATATAATGTGTGTACTGTACCATGTCACGTTTCCCGAACTCCCCAAATAACAAGATGATGCACATGGCGCAAAACTTGGCGCAAACACCTTGTTACAATGATTCAAAGACACAAAATGAAAATATAAAAAATATATAGTCCCGCGCACCAGATTGTGAAAAAGTATATATGGGAGATTAAAATAATACAGCGAAACATATCATATCAATAAAAAAAATGAATTATACTATATCAAAATGGGATTTAATCACAAACCGTGAGTGATACAGTGTATCATACAATAATGTGCTTAGAGATATCCAATACACACATGTGAGGTGAAACTAATAAGATACAAATTGTAACCTTAAGTACAAAATCAGAGAGTCTGCCGCTAGTCAATAAAGATGGCTCAGTATCTTTGGAACTGGTAGAGAAAGAAAAAAAGACAGCACACAACTCTCATAGTGTAGTAATTCATATATAATGTGCTATAGTGAAGCAGGTAAGTATTGTACTGTACGTACATCAATTCAGATTATTCAAGCATTACGTGTTTCGTATATGTCACCACAAAAGCACACAGCGGGTTTCCACATCAAACGACAGTCACTGCAGTTCGCTCCCAGGTTGATGGATATTGGCGTCCCCGTGTCAGCCTGTCTGCTCCTGTGTCCCGGCAGCTGTTATCAGATGGTGTCCATCGATTCGTGATGGGTTGGCTCTTAACATGGCTTTAAAAATAGGGGAGCTCCAACACTGATAACAATACACACCAAATACACTCCTTGGGTCTTGTGCGGCGGCTGCTGATGTCACCGGACTGCGTCACTAGGTAGCGACCAACCAGTGATTATTCAGTATATAAGAGACGTAGACTAAAGTGACTAAATCACTTTTTTTTTTAAACATATTTGTTACCAGGGAGTTCTTCCGGACTTAATAGCACTAATGCCAATGCCAGGGACTCCTTAGTTCTTGAGCAAATTACTGTCTTATGTGCCAGTGCTCCTCATGGAGAATCTAGTATGGCCACTGGTGCCAAACAGCATGAACCCAACTGATGATGATGTAGTTTCTTACTGGCCTGTGGATCCTGTAAGATTTGGTGGCCATATTGGTCCCCATGAGGGAGCACCGGCACCAATTAGAAAACGGGTACTTATCTCTGCACCGGAGGAACGCTGGTTCCAAGTATGTCAAGGAATAAATTGAGGGTAAAAAAACAATTCACAGGGGAAATTGGTGCTTTAACTCAGAAAACATATAACTGATTTTGGTTCACTTTGGGCCATATGTATCATGTCAGAGTTGGGCAATTCTGGGACAAAATAAATTCACAGGAAAAAGTCCAATTGAAATCAATAGGATGTTTTTCTTTGATAGATCTCTTGACATTTGTTTTGCCCCCACATTACTCTACTTTTGCCATGATACATACAGGTATAGATAGATCCCTTTGGTGCAAATGCTCTTTCTTGCTATTAGCAATAGGCTCAAGGGCAGCAGTATTAATAATAATTGTTTGTTCTTGTATAGCGCTGCTAGTTTTTATGTAGCGCTTCACAGAATCTTTTTGCAGGCACATGTCCCTGCCCTGTAGAGCTTACAATCTATGTTTTTGGTGCCTGAGGCACAGAGAGATAAAGAGACTTGCCCAAGGTTACAAGGAGTCGACACTGGAAATTGAGCCACTCCTTCTCCCTATTTAGTCAATTACTTCAGACAGGCTTCTTCCATTTATTGGCAGTGTGTTACATTATCATGAAGTAGAACATCCTATGTATACATTCTATAGATTTATTTAAAAATACCCTCATGAAGGAGAGAATATGCTTTGGCAAATAAATCTTGACAAAATTGAATTTTTCGATAGGCAGCTCCTTTTTGTCGTTGTGATGAGACTTTTTCTAACTGTAAAAAAGAAATAAATCCTACTCAGTGACTCTAGTCACATAACGTATGCAGCATTCGTCTGCAGGGAAAGCACTTAAGCTGACCCAAGGGAGTATATTGCTTTACCGGAAAGCACTTAAGATTGTTGTGCGAGTCTTGCATAGATTATGATTTTGTATATAGAAGGTGACAGAGACAGGAGACAACACTAGTAGAGACATCCGAATAACCAAACCTGTTACAGATAGTGTGATATAATCTAGACAGGCTTGGCAGAATGAAATGTTTCATTTATAATTTAAAATGAATAACATACATTTTTATTTTAAACAGTTTTACAGTCATAAAATTGCAATTCCTGTATGCACCTTTTCAGACTATATGAATTCAACTAACCCAAGTTGCAATTAACAATAGAGCAGTGTGATTGCTGTGTGACAGCCTCTTGTACACCTCCATATAATTTGAGTTGGAGGTAGACTGTAGATATCTATCTATCTATCTATCTATCTATCTATCTATCTATCTATCTATCTATCTATCTATCTATCTCTCTGTCTGTCTGTCTGTCTGTCTGTCTGTCTGTCTATCAAACATTATTTAGAATGTGCACATCATTGCATCAGAAATACAAACTGCATTATTGGAACAGTCTAGCGTATATTGTGAATTACATTATCTCAGTATTATATTTAGCAAAACATTTACTGAGAAAAATGTATGTATGTATATCTTTATTTATATAGCACCATTTATGTACATAGCACTTCACAGCAGTAAAACACATGACATAATTATATAACACATAATGGGAATAAGCACTTCAGACATAAGACATTAGAAAAATGCCCCCTGCCCCGAAGAGCTTACAATCTAAGTGGTAAGTAGGAAGAACGTACAGAGACAGTAGGAATGTGTTCTGCTAAGTGTATCTGCAAGGGGTCAAGGTCGATGTATGAGGTGTATAGTATCAACCACAGGGCAGTCAGTGAGAAAGGTTTAAGACACGAGAAGGCTATAGGCACAAAAGGGGTAGAGGGAAGACATCCTTGAGCACAGTGTAAAACAACAACAAACCTCGGCGCTAATCCCCGCAATGAAAAACCCAAAGGAGAAAGAAAGGGTTAAATATTACCAGTTGATGGTGGCGAATACCCTAGGCAGTTTATTGAAAAACCTAGGTTGATGAACCTTCTGCTACAACCCTAATAGGGGTTATCCAAAACCCTAGACAGGAGAAACAAGCAGGAAAAACAAGGGGGAGCAAGGGTTAAACAGATTTCAGCAGTCTTCAGGTCAAACAAACCTCAAGGGTAAGAAAAGTCAGGAGGGCAGGGGAGGGGGAGGAAATGAACAGTATATATCAATAATACTTACACGGCCTAGTGTAAGTACAATCACATCAAGAGGTATCTGTCACAGTACAGTAATCGTATGAAAAGCCAGGAAAAGCAGGGAAAAGGGGTTATGACGCCAGGCAGCTTGACTCTGCGACCGCTACGGAGGCTGAAAATATTTTCTGAGCCTGATGAAGTCGAAGTCTCGGCGAAACGCGTAGCTCCCAGCTGGCCATCCTTTTTGTCCAAGTACAGCCTCCGTAGCGGTAGCCTGGCGTCATCACCCCTTTTCCCTGCTTTCCGGACGCGGCAGCAGGGACTGCAGCTTTAGTACTTGCGCCTGCATTACGGGTGCTGACCAGGACTTTGTTGTGATGTGAGTGCCTTGCCTTTATATATTTTTCAATTATTGATTAAATTTGGCGATTTTTTCACTAAATCACTTGCCTCACCATCTGTTCGTGTATTCCACGTGGGAGATGTGAGGAGAGAGGATAGAGGAACAGAGTGAGGGTTCCCTTTACCCTACCTTCCAGTTATCTGGCCCCTCTGATGTACGGACCGGGGTTCAATTACTGAACTGTGACAGATACCTCTTGATGTGATTATACTTACACTAGGCCGTGTAAGTATTATTGATATATCCTTGAGCCCCCCCCCCCCAGCCATCCTGCAGCCACCGCCACCGGTGCCCCCCCCCCCCCAGTAGCAGCCACCGGTGCCCCCCCCAGTAGCAGCCACCGGCGCCCCCCCTATAGCAGCCACCCCCCCCCCCCCCAGTGGCAGCCACTGGCCCCCCATCCACAAGGTAAGTCTGATTTTTATTTGTATTGGGGGTGTAAATTTTTTTTTTCATAGTCGGTGCTATGGGTTGGGGGGGAGGGGGCCCTGCTCCTTCCATTTGTCCCGGGCCCCATGGTTTCTGTTGGCGGCCCTGCTTGAGCAGAACGCACATGTAATTCAATTTTTAGCAAACCGGAAGTCACATAAATATATTGATCAATCAGCCATAATTTAATTACTCAGCAGTTGAAAAACTTTGTTGAGAAGTTACCTGGGTCCACTTAATTTATATATATGATTTAAGTGGGAAAATAACTTTCTAAATACTCTTTGCAACATACAGAAATTTAACTTGTAATGATTTACAGTAATTTAATAGTAATTAAATCGCCCCTAAAATAAATAATTAAGTATGTGTGCTAGGCAATGAAAATGCTATTCAAATATGGCATTAATTTGATGTGTTACGAAACTTGCAATTATAACATAGTTGACAGTTTTGAAACAATAACCAGTTATGGTTTCATTGGCTGAAGCAGAAATTTCGGGGTACTCAGTCTTTGTGGCCTATTTAGGTAGCTTCGATAATATCAGGGCTGAGGGGGGGAGGGGAGCCCGGCCTGCCGACAATGAGAGTTGGGCCCAGTCAGAGGTCGGATGTGCGTACGGCTGCCGGTCCTATTGTTGCCGCCGGGCCCCGGCTCTCTCACACAGTCCCTTGCCGGGCCACTCTCTGACGTCGGTGTGTGCCAGAAGCTGGGCCCATCTTCCGATGCGCACCAGCATGAGAGAGGCCCAGCACAGGACTGTGTGGGAGAGAGGCCCATAGGCCCTGCGGGAAAAAGTGAGGAAGAGAGGCAGGCCAGCAACAGCAGCGTCGAAGAGCCAGGGCCCGGCGGCAACCAGAGGCCCGGACACAGAAGTTTGGCCCGACTTCTGGCTGGTCCCAACGCTTGCGCCTACCTGGCGTGGGTAGTATAAGTATGTATTTGGGGGGTTAGTGTAAGAATGTATTTGGGGGGTAGTGTACGAATGTATTTGGGGGGGGGTAGTGCAAGTATGTATTTGGGGGATAGTGTAAGAATGTATGGGGGGGTAGTGAAGAATGTATGGGGGGTAGTGTAAGAATGTATTTGGCGGGCGTAGTGTAAGACTGTATTTGGCGGGTGTATTGAAAGAATGTATGGGGGGTAGTGTAAAAATGTATTTAGGGGGTAGTGTAAAAATGTATTTGGGGGGGAGTGTAAGAATATATTTGGGGGGTAGTGTAAAATGTATTTGGGGGGGGAGTGTAAGAATATATTTGGGGGGTAGTGTAAAATGTATTTGGGGGTAGTGTAAAAATGTATTTGGGGGGAGTGTAAGAATATATTTGGGGGGTACTGTAAGAATTTATTTGGGGGGTAGTGTTCTATATTTATAGTAACTGAATTCCTTGTGTGTGTCTGTGTGTCAGTCAGTGTGTGTGTGTGTGTGTGTCTGTGTCTGTCAGACAGTGTTTGTGTGTGTCAGTGTGTGTGCGTGTCAGTCAGTCAGTGTGTGCGTGTCAGTCAGTCAGTGTGTGTGTCAGTCATTGTGTGTGTGTGTCTCTGTGTGTGTATTATTCTCAGGGTCCTGCCCCCTCTCTCCTGACTCCTACCCCCCAAGCAATCCCCAGCCCCCGGTGGAGGTGCGGAGTTATAGAGACATAGGGATGGTCTGTCTGAGCCCCCTGCCGGGAGCAGCCTCCACTCTCCCCTCGGTTGTGTCCTGCTGCTGGTGCCTTCTGGTGGAGCCACCCTCCGGTGGTGGTACAGGGACGCGGGGGCGTTCAGCGGCGGAGGCTCACTGGGGTGATGTAGGGAGTGTGCTCGGCGGCTCACGGTGTGCTCAGCAGCTCACTAGGGGGGAGAGGGTGTGCTCGGCAGCTCACGGGGGGAGGATGGGTGATCGGCAGCTCACGGGGGGAGGAAGGTGGTGCTTGGCGGCTCATGGGGGGGCAGGAGGGTGTGCTCGGTGGCTTACGAGAGGGTACTTGGTGGCTCACTGTGTGCTCGGCGGCTCACTGGGGGGGTGCTCGGTGGCTCACTGGGGGGGTATGTTCGGCGGCTCACGGGGGGTTGCTTGGTGGCTCACAGGGGGTGGGAGAGCATGTTTGGTGACTCACTCGGCGGAGGGTATTTGGCGGCTCACTGTGTGTGTGTCGCTGCCTTCCTCCTCTCTGGTGACTCCTGCTGGCAGCTGGCAACACTGACAGCCTCATCTGCCAGCAGTGACGTCACTTCCATCACCACTGACTTCCGCATCAATCAACTGCATTCACTGCCAGGGAATTTTGCTGATGTGGTAGGTGTCGCTAAAGAAGTTTCACTTCAAAAAATATACAAACAAAAAGCCGTTTCCAAGCGATAATGTTATCGAACCTTTTTGAATAGCTACTGTACACATGCAATACCGCTTGGAAAGTGCACTTAGCAAGCATTAAGTCACTCATCGAAGCTACCTCAATAGGCCCCTTAGTCTTTCTTTGTGGCGGACAGTTTAGCATTGTCTAGTATTTTCCATTTCAATTGCTTGCGTTATATGGAGTCGGAAACATGCATTTGTTTATTCTTGTGCCATCTCCCCATAACTGATCTCAATTAGTGAGCATGTCATAGAAAGAATTCAAAAGCTCTCTACAAGGGGGCTACTGGTAAGGGTACGGGGGGCAACGTTTCGAGGTCGAGTCCCATCTGGCCCGTTCCCACAGCTCCAAACTATGGAATATAGTACTTTCCTTTCAGTGAAAAGTTCAGCAGATGCACTTTCAGATCCTCCTCTCTGTCTGGCGGCGTCTGCAGCAGCACACACTGAACTTCTGTATTCTTTTCCTTATGAATCTCTTGTCCTGTGTTATTATAGTGAGAGTTCTCATTTTTTTGCACGGTGCCATTTTTTCCCTCTTTGCGTACATTGTCTGCACTTCTACTGTCCTGTGGATAAGTATAACTTTGAACTAGTTCTGTGATAACATCAGAGCTTGATTATCAGTGTACAAATGGTCTGAAGAGCCAACTATTGCTCCTTGCAATGTCTGTATTGCTAACTACTATACTAGGGAGAGTCAATTCCCGGTATCAGTTCCTTGTGACCTTGGTGGTGCAGTCTGAGCTATTTGTTTTAGACATCGGTTTTCCTTGCTTGTGGAAACAAGAGCCATTAAAGAATATTTACTCAGAAGTGCTACTCCATAAGGCACCTTCCATGCTGTAAGGCACATTACTGCCCATTCCAGTAAATGGGCAAAGAAGAGCCATATTTACTTAGTGTTGCTCTATAAGACACTTGAGCTTCTAAGCCTCTGCATAGGCGTAAACGCAACCTCTGCTTCTAGCTGTAGAAACCCTTTGTAGCCTCAAATGTGCGCTATCAAATGAACATAAAATAGCAATTTTCTTCTGATTTAATGTATTTAGGGATTTTGCCCCATGTGCCTGAGCTTGCTGTTTGGCAAGTGACGATAGGACTTAATAAGTTAAGATATTCATAGATGGGATGAATAATTTTGTACATCTTTATCCGTGCTCCTTTCTCCAGCTCCCCCCTCCGCTCGGGTGAAAGTTGGATCCCGGCGCCAACAGGAGTGAGAGGACAGAGAGGAGGGAGCGTGGGGCCTCAGGAGACACGTGGTCCATGGCGGCCGCCTTGCCCAAAGGCCCGACGCAGGTACTGAAAAGGAAAGAAGAATAGAATCACAATAGTGCAATATACACTGCTATACTCAATTAATATTGAAGAGGCAATTGTGCACTATTGTGTTTGTATAATTCTTCCCCCTTTCGGTACCTGCGCTCCCCAAGTTTTCTGAAAATGTATACTAGGGCTTGTTTTTGTATGTTTCTGTATTTTCTGAAAATATATACAAGGGCTTGTTTTTGTATGTTTCTGTATTTTCTGAACATGTATACAAGAGCTTGTTTTTGTATGTTTCTGTATTTTCTGAAAATATATACAAGGGCTTGTTTTTGTATGTTTCTGTATTTTCTGAACATGTATACAAGGGCTTGTTTTTGTATGTTTCTGTATTTTGTGGAACTTTCAATTCTTTCTTTCTCTCGCTCTCTGTGCGTCTCACTTTCTTTCTTGTTTCTATCTTTCTGCCTTCAATTCTGTTTTTATTATTTAGAAGAACACAAACCGATTATTTTACTGTAAGCGCTGCTTGTATTTTAATTAGCATGACTATTTATGTCAATGTATAGTTAGTTACAGAATGTTATCTGGGACAAATATAATTAGTGCCAGTAAGTGCAGTTTCAGTTACATCTACTCGTAATGTTAGTAAAGGACTATTCCAAACTTGTATAATTAAGTATGATACAAATGTGTTAATGTAACCTCCTGAAAAGTTACAGGCTCTGTCAGTAACTGCCAGGACATGGTTGGTAATGTCATGATTTCGAGAGTGCAAGGCATAGCAGGCCAAACAGTAACAAATAAAATATCAGGCTGTTATTAAGCGTATGATGATCTTAACAACTTTACAATCTCCATGCGCTCATGGTATAAAAGCAGAGAGAAGCCAGTGCATTCATGGAGAATAAACACATTGCGGAAACAAATACAGTATATATACCAATAAAAAGAGGCAATACCAATACAATGCAAAGGTGCTTTACGTGGTAAATGACTGGGCATTTCTTTTCTTGGTAATCATTTCTTTAACTGAATTGCTTATTTTCATGGGATCTGCTGACACGATTATTTGTAACACATTACTTGATCCTACCACAGTGTATAGTTTTTATCGACCTTAACAGCATTGCCTGAGAGGTATTCACACCGTTTTCGGACGGAAGTTCTAATTGAAGTCAATGGGTATTTTTGGTTGAAAAGTGCCCGGACGGCTGCTTCGGACTTTATAGAAGTAGCCCCGTAGTGCCCCAGACCTGCCAGTAAACATGCATACATCTTACATTAGTATAACGTTTCCTGTAATAGGTGGTAGGATTTATGTGTAGAGATCTAAGATGTGATATTGAGCCAAATTTAGTGATCGTGTCGGTCAGGACGCTTTACCACCCATTCATTTCAAGGCGTTTCATGGCATGGTAATTAATACTTAGTACATTTGGGCCACAGTGAGGTTGGTCTATTTTTAGATCAATTTTGGGTCTAAATTACCAAATATTTCTAACTTGCATTACTTAATGTCAATGAATCAAGGCACTTTGCTCCAATTTTGCCCTTTGCGTGTCAGTTTGAGATTTGGGGAGTAGGAAGATGTTGCATCTGTCTGTGTCTTTGGACATCTTGTCATTTTTCTCTTCATTTCTCTTCATTTTCTGTGTCGAAAAGCTGTTACTGTATGTCTAAAATGCCATAAATGTAACAATGTTCATGAACTTTAGGAATCTTAAATGTTTATTCCCCCACATCCACTGCAGCCTCCAGGAGAAAAGAAGTGCAGTGCATGAGAGCATCAATACATACTGTCTAACCCAGTGTCTGAAATTATATATATATATATATATATATATATATATATATATATATATATATATATATATATATATGTTGATGTAGCCCAAGTGAGCATTATAATTATAGGGAGAGAGTCTGAATATTTAACATATTTTAGGGGCTAACCCATATTTTATGCATAAAAAAGAATCACATTTGTAGCTTTTCTTATGTCACTTTAAAGTAAACATTTACAAACAAAGGTTCTGGAAGATGTGGCTTTTCACATAGATTGGGACTTCCTTCAATAACATGGAAAAGGTCCATATCTCACACACATTTTTCGCCTGAAATAACGTTAGTGCATGTTGAACCAGTAGAACCATATAGAAAATTAGTCTCTTATAAAAATATTTTTTATGTATGAAATGTGAGTGCGTTTCTCTCTTTATTACGCTCGAGTTTTCACTTATCTTAAGGCACATACTTCATGTGTTTTTAATAGGCTCGGCTGCTCGTCAAGAAAAAGGTGCAAAAACTCTCCCAAAAACACAATTACTATAATATGCATTTAAGCATGGGTGCAGGTCGCTTGCCATGTAGAGAATTATTTTATAGTTTAAGTAATAAAGAAAAAAAGTATGATATTTCCCATGGCTACAAAGCAAATACTGTTTTCTTTTGTATTCTTAATCTGATATTAATTAAGTAGAAATAGCTGTGTTAGTCCAGTTGTGGTAGTGCAGAGTAAATGAGTACTTCAGTAGTAGGTGATACCTTTTTTATTTGGACTAACAATAGATATTATAAGACAAGCTTTCGAGAATTCTCCTCTCTTCCTCAGGTCAGCGTACTGATTTACAAAGATTCCATGAGTTTAACACAGATGTAAAGAAAGAAAAACAAGATAGTTAGCTAAGATCTAAAGGGGCCTATGCTATAAGCCTTCGATAAGCAACTTATCGAGGCCTTTTCGCCAAAAAGGCATATAGCCATTCAGTAAACCTCGATAAGTGGCTGATAAAAGCCTTTATCGGCATTTCCCCCTCCCATCCCCCCCTCCCCCCCAAAAAAAAACCCCCACCAGTCGAGCCGCGATAAGCCACTTATTGTCAGGTTTTCACATTCGTGCAATTCTAGTAGCCTCGAGTAGGTTATCAGGGTTAATCGAGGCTCTAGAATGGTGATTTCCTCTGAAAATCCTCCCGCCAGGAAAAGTTGGCGTGAAGGTGGTGAGAACCTGCCGATAAGGCGGCGAGACAGGACTTAGAAAAAAATGCATTTTTTCTGCATCAGATTCATGCCTGGGGTCTCCGGAGCTGATACCCATTAATATCAGCACTGGAGACCCCCGGCATGAATCCCATGCAATAAAAATACATTTACAGGCAACTTCATTACCTTAGCAGCTAACCGCCAAGGCAATGAAGGGGTTAACTACCAGTGCCATCTTTTTTGTGGGTAGCGGGGGTGGCTGAAGGTGGCATTTGGCCCGTGGTCGGTGTTTAGGCCTTGCAGGGGGCTGCGGGTGGAGTTAACCCCTTCATTACCGTAGTGCTTAATACCGCTAAGGTAATGAAGGGGTTAACTCCTCCCGCTACCAAACCGGTAGGTGTAAACACCCACCAAGGGCCACATGCCACCTTAACCCACCCCCGCTACCCACAATAAATATTTTAAAACACAACAACCCTACTACCCACCTCCTCTACCCCCAACAACCCCTCCCCCCACCCCCAACACATACAGTACAGTAATGGGCAAAATTACTATTATCCACATATGGATAATAGTGCATTTGCCCATGATAAAATTAAATATTAGCCAGCCAGAATAAATAAAGTAAATAAACCTTTCTACTTACCCCTGCCATCATGATGAGCGTCCTCATCACCATAATGCAGGTCCATGTCCTCCGATGCCAGCAAGAATACAAGAAAAAATATAATCTAATGGCCCCTAACCTCTTAATCACCGTAGCGGTTAATAATCACTATAGTAATTAAGGGGTTATCCCACCCTCCCCCGCTACCCACCCGGGAGGCCTAACCACCCACCCGAAAACCCACTATACCCATCCTCTACCCATTGATTGGTATAGTGGTATACCCATATAATATGGGCATGATAAGCCACTATAGCAGTCAATGGTAAACTTAATAAAAAAGCATGAAGGCCATAAATACACAATAATAAAATATATACACAAACACCTAAACACCATAATTCAAGAAATAAAATAACTAGCCAACCAATCAATTAAAAAAATAAAACCAGTAGCCAAGAAATCAATTAATTAATTTAAACCAATAGCCAAATAATAAATTGAAAACTCTAACCAATCCTAAAATTTACTTAAAACAAGCCATCCAAATTCACAAAAATTTAATCCAAACAATAAATAGAAATCGAAAAAATAACAATCAATATTAAACAAGCATTTGCCAAAAAATGCATTGGCTGTTATTTAGCCCATTAATGTACTGTATGTGTTGTGGGGGTTTGTTTGGGGTAGAGGAGGTGGGTAGTAGGGTTGTGTTTATTATTGTTTCTTGGGGGTAGAGATATTGGGTGACCCAAGGGTGGGTGTTTAGGCCACCGCTATGGTAGTGAAGGGGTTAACTCCTCTTGCAACCTTCCAGCCAGGCCTAACCACCCACCCTGGGACTACAACCCCCTTCATCCACCCCCTCTGCCCCAAGAAACAGGCTATTTATATTTAACCCCTTCATTGCCTTAGTGGCTTGCCGCTAAGGTAATGAAGCTGTTTTAATATACATTTTTTATACGAGTGTAGATGAGCAGGGGGTCTCCGGAGCAGAACCGTATTGATTTCAGCTCCGTGGACCCCCTGGTACCCGACATACAGTCCCCGTTATTGGGTGCCGGTATCTCCTATGCATTTATATCCCACTGTCACGTAATCGTGTGAATAAAATGCATAGGAGATACCGGCACCCCATAACGGGGCCTGTATCTCAGGAAACAGGGGGTCCCCGGACCTGAAATCAATGTGTTTCTGCACCGGAGACCCCCTGCTTATCTACACTAGCATTACAATTTGTATTAAAAAACATACATTTTGTCCGAGATTTGCGCAGGGAGAGGCGTCTCTCACTGCAGCTAAAACAAATCGATGGATTTGGCCTTTTGAGAGAGGTGATCAGCACGCCACCGGATACTCGCCAGTTTTGGGAATTTTGCTATCACTGGATATCGAGGCTTTATGAATACTGTGATAGCAGCGCTCAAAAATCGCGCGGATTAAACGGCAGGGCAATTTTTTTTAATGAAGGCTACTAACATAGGCCCCTAAGGCTGATGCAGAGAAGGAATAAAGAGACAGGGCAATAAATGGATGAAAAGGACAGTGAGACACAGGACCCTACATCCATCAGCAGTGTGAGGGGGTTGGGGGGAGGGGTAGGGTTGCAGGATGGAGGGTAGAGGGTTCATTGTAAAATTCACAGAGACAGAGAAACATTACAAAAAATGATGGTAGTCTTTTATGCAAAGGTTAGATTGTCACCTAGTGGTGAAAAGTAATAACTACATTACTTTGTGGTAATGTAACAGTACAGTACATACTGCAGGTTGAACAAATCCACAGCACACGTGATACAGTACAAAGATATACTGTATTATGACAGTCAAAGAAAAATTAATTCAACGTTTTGGTTTCTATAACTCATAATCAGGGATCTTCAATATTACCGCCCCATCAGTATTGTTCTGCGTCACTTGTGTGCTCTGAATTTTTTTCACTCTCATGCTATGTGTGTATATGGCTGTTGCACTTCCATGGGCCACTAACCCTATCTTTGACATTTCTGTTTTTAATGTATTTTTCTATGTGTTTTTGCAAAGTTACTTTATATTACTTGCACAGTACAGATGGCAATGAGTTGATATGGCACCTGAAGAGTCCACTATGGTAGCAGAGCTCACAGAGCACTGCATCAGTATATAATAGGTTTTCATGTTGTTGCATCTGTAATCACAGCCCACAAGCAATCACGTTTTTCCCGTCACTAAAACCAGTATAGAGAGAACAAAACACATTTTTCTTACCTGTGGAGTAATGCGTTGAAATACTGTACAATGTACATCTTTTAATAAACTATACTATGCCTACTTCACCAATTTTGCAGGTATCTTCATGTTAACTAGGATTTTAACTTCTTCTAAAACTCTTGCCTGCCTTACAGGGATAATAGAAGGAAGCTGGGGTGATTACATTGCCATGTTCATAAGGGAAGTGATTATTTTAGGGTTCATGTTAAAATGGACATGAAGTTAAAGGTGACACTGTGTGCTCATTTGCATGTAATTTCCCAGAGTCCCTGGCTGCAGTGGAAGCAGTGTAAGATAAGAGATAATGGTGAAAAGCAGGGTTGCAGACCTGAGACATGTGAATGTGCTCACAAGTGATATTTTTATTTACTGTACACATGATTTTAAATGAAAGGAAAAAAAAACATTATTTTGCTTTTCTGTTCTCTTTTCAATAACAATGCAACATACATAAATGATAAAAGGGTATTTGATTGTTCATTTACAGTTCTAAACAAATGTTAAAAAAGACCTTTTTTAATTTTTTTTCCGTATGCATTGTTTCCCTTAAATGGCCCAATTTATTAAATAATTTTTTCTTAAACTCTTAATTAAACTGAAGGCATTTCTATGTGCACATCAGATGCTGTCCCAAAATCTATTTGTTTTCTTTCTGTAATGCTTTGTGTAACAAAATAAATAGTGCAAATTAGGGTATTATAATACAGAAAAGGAAACTGCGGGGGTCGCAATGAATAGGAATGACTTCATCTTTGGCAGTAATCCGGCGACTAACATGACAAGAACAAATATATGTCATACCCGTTTCAGATGTTATTCCTGCACTTTGTGCCGATCACATCTCAGTGGCTTTCTCAGCCAATCAGGACTTGCAGTATGATTTGTACCCACCACACATCTTTCAGGGTTATTACTGTATGTCAACAACGGAACAGTGCAAGAAGACCAGGATAAACCTGACTTTTGTTGAGAATCCACTCTAAACGATTTGCAAAACTTAATTAAAAAAAAATCGTGAAATCAAACTACATGAAAAATATGACGTCGTCTTAATTTTGTTTCCATATAAACAATTGTAGAAATGGCGAAACAAAAATAGAAACCAAAAGGGACACACTGAGTGCTCATTTGCACGCCATTTCCCAGAATCCTTTGCTGCCGTGGAAGCACAATCTACTGTGTAATTATGGGGTAAGGCAGGTTTGTGGACCTGTCTCAGATGTGAATGTGCTCATAAGTGTTCTTTATCGTTACAAATAATTAATATAAGATTAGTGAGAGTTTATTGCATTCATTAAAGTTGTCTGTTGTCCTATAGTTCTTTATCTAAAACATTTTATAAGATTTACATAACAATATTCAATGTGCCGTGACTTCCACATATCCAAAACCATTCATTTAAATATATATATATATATATATATATATATATATAATATTCAGAGTGGAAAACTCTTTTGAGGTCTTCTATCCAGCATAGTTGAAATCATCCTTGATGCCGGAGTCCAAAAAATACATGCTACAGTATTTTGACAGGATGATATTACGAGTACTGTAGTGCTTCCTGTACAATGTGGGCAATGGTGATATTATTTAAACTGATGTACACAGTAAAGCAAGATTAATAATAGTTTTGAAATTAGAGCAATTTATAGGTTTCCCTCGATCACCACAAGAGTTGGGAAATGCGCAGTTATCGGTCACATCCATACGTTGGATTTATTATTACATTACAAATCCAACACGTGGATACATTGCAGGTTTAAATGAGAAAATGTTGGGGGAGACAAGATAATAACTCGGACATTTGAATGATGTAAATCAGTGATATCCGTGTCTTAAAGGAGCAATCCAAGCCATGTTTTATTTTCAGATTTTTTTTTTTATACAAAGAATTGAAGCAGGGGGTGTCTGGAGCTGAACCCCCATTCATTTCAGCCCCAGGGATCCTCTGCTTCCCGGGATACAGACCTCCAAAGGGGGTGCCGGTGTCCCAGCAAAGTTTTAAAGCTCCCACGTCACGCGGGCCAATAGGAAGCCAAACGTGATGATGTCACGGCTTCCTATTGGCCCGCGGGACGCAGGAGCTTTGAAACTCCGCAATTTACGTGCACCCTGGTAGCTGAGCAGAGCGGCTACGGGCACCACCTACGGAGGTAAGTATCTACGGAAGAATGGGGGGCCCGGAGCTGAAATTAATGGTGATCAGCCCCAGAGACCCCCTGCTTCAATCCTACTGTTACAAATAAAAAAACATTGCATGCTTGGATTGCCTCTTTAAAGGATAAGATTACGAGTGATTACGCAGCCGTAAATTTATGTTGTAAGACTTTATTTATTTTTGTAAATTAGGCCTGTATTTGTGCCCAGATCAGTGAATATTTACTTAGAGTAGGAGTTCAGATACTACTTCAAAGAGGAGTTGCTGATGCAGAGGAGATTTATTTCTTTATTTGGTTAGTCCTGGGTATTAGAATGTAGTGGGGCAGGCTTCACACATCAGCATGAAAGGTCCTGAAAAGAGTCTGCTTTTAATGCTAATTTACCTCTACCAACTTTTAGGAGCAGGAACTGTCAGGCACTCAAAGTGTGCATACAGTTTCAGGTACAGCATAATAATAATAATAATAGCATTTTCTTGTATAGCGCTGCTAGCTATACGCAGCGCTTTACAGAGACATTTTGCAGGCACAGGTCCCTGCCCTGTGGAGCTTACAATCTATGTTTTTTTGATGCCTGAGGCACAGGGAGATAAAGTGACTTGCCCAAGGTCACAAAGAGCCGACACCGGGAATTGAACCAGGCTCCCCTGCAACCATCTCAGTGTCAATCAGTGTCTTGACTCACTGAGCCACTCCTCCCTGCATGTATAATATTTGTATATTATCCCCTAATACAGGGGTGCTCAGTTCCAGTTCTCAAGAACCCCCCCCCCCCCCCCCCAACAGTTCAGGTTTTCAGGATATCCCTGCTTCAGCACAGGTTGCTCAATTACTCCATGCTTCAACACAGACGGCCCAATCAGTCCCTGCTTCAGCACATGTGGTTTAATCAGAGTCTCAGTTTGACTGAGCCTCTGAGCCACCTGTGCTGAAGCTGGTATATCCTGAAAACCTGACCTGTTGAGGGGTGTGGGGCGCTTGAGGACTGCAGTTGAGTACCCCTGCACTAATACATATTGTAGTACTTCTTTAACAACCGCCGTGGTGTATTGTAACTCAAAGCAAGTTTCTCCCTATGGTTTCATAACTGAATGTACTGTAGATGGAAGCAATGCAGGAAGATGGGGTCAAATACTCCTTTCTGTTGGTAGCCGAGTGTTGCTACAGTGCAAACACTCCTGCTCTCTCATTCTGCAACACACACATTCCTCCCTTTTGTATTTTTTCTGGCCCCAAATATGTTTGCTTACACCACACAGACGTTCCCAATGCCACACAAAACACTATTTGTATCCTGTTGCAACACTGACAATGTGCTTGAATTTTAAATAACTACGAACGCCTCTTCTAAAACCATTGCAGGATTTAGTAATTCAATACGGCCAATCATTTATTAAACCCTGCCACTTGCTTTTCTCAGACTGATTTATCTGCCCTAAAGATATCACTTCATTATGGGCCTAAACATTGAAAGAAAAAATACAGATTAAAGCAAACCTTTCAAATCAGACATTTTATACCCTCCCTAAATTGCAGAGAGCCATTTCTAGAGGTCTCTGTCCTATCGAAAATGTCTGCTTAGCTGACCATAACTCAAAGGGTTTGATTTCATCTACAATATACTATAATATATACTATAATATACTGGAACAGTCTACTGGAGACTCTCACGGCCGCCACCAGTCAAAGTTCTTTCAAAACTAAAGCTGTCTCACATTTTAATCTGGTCTGTAACTGTTACATACGCCTATAACATGTATTATCTCTTACTGTGCATGCAATGTCTTGTATATAATGTATAACCCTGCTCACTTAATGTAACTATGTATTTGTAACCATGTATTTGTCATCATAACTCTATGTCCAGGACATACTTGAAAACGAGAGGTAAAAAAAAACTCTCAATGTATTACTTCCAGGTAAAACATTTTATAAATAAATAAATAAAATATACAGTGTAGCACCTTATTTTATCTCACTTCTAATATTAAACCTGGATTCTTGTCTGCCTGAGAGAGAGACTTGGGGAGGTTATAGATGCTGAAGACTGGTCTGACATTTGTTAAAATATATCAAAGACCTCGGTTTGCACTACCATTAAAAAGGTGTTAAACTCTTATATACATGGCACTTAACCCCATAGCGCGTCTGCATAGATATCAACCTAACCTGTCTACCCTGTGTTGGAGGGGCTGCGGTTAGCTCTTACTTACTCATATGGTTGACTTGCCCAAAAATAATTCCCATATGTAAGCGAGAGTTACCTCCTTATGAAGCAGGATCTGCAATTTGCCAGTCCCCAGGGATCCATTACTCGTCCTAAACAAATCAAACACTTGAGTCTGGGATAGCTACAACAGGAACCGTCCACCCTCCAACCGTCATTAATAACATTTGGGAAGTACAGTATGCTTCAAGGAGAAACTCACTAGCTTGATTCGTAATAGATACCCCAAATTCTGTAGAATTTGGACACAATGATTCAGCTCCCATGATGGCCTTATTTTCCCTTCTAAACCGAAGTCATTCTAGAAGATAGTCCCACAAGCCACTGTTGCATTAAATCCTGTACCTCCTTAGGTAATAAGCTTAAGAACATCAGAGACCATCAATATAATAGACACAAAAAGAGGTTTACTTTATTCAAAATACTTGTGATAAACTAATAACATGTTCTGTTTTGCCATCCCCCACCCATCAGACTGGATCAAGTATGCTATACCAATTAACACTGTATGCCATACAGTATACATTGCTATAATATACTTGGTCCATTGTGATGTGCTTTGTGATACCGTTTACATATTAACACATGATCATGTTCTTAATACCTTTTGATACTTTTTGTATCAATATTTGTCCTCCTCCCTCACATTCTTGTCTCAAATTCACAATGTAGCTAAAACCTGTCGTTTTTACCTCTGTAACATTACAAAGATATACCCTTTCTTGTGCCAGTTTCTTGTTTGTTACTTATTTGTACCTAGACAAAAAGTTATTTTGGGTGCAGATACAAATACAGTTGTATATTTTAAAAAGCACACAAGAAAATAAATACATTCTTAAGGATGCGTTACAAAAAGTCAGCCCTTCAGAGCTGTATTTATTTCTTTTTTCTACAAAAATTGCCTTTACCATATTAACCAGTTGCCTTTTCTTTTAATCCTGATGATCATACTTGCCAACATGTGAAACATTTTTTTACAGGATTTGCTAGGAAAATGTGTGAGATCTCTGCAAGTCATTGAATTTCACTGGGTAGTGGGAATTTTGTTTAGAGAACATAGAAAAATGACATTTTCAAGTGAATTGTGATGTTTTGCCCATACAGTATGTAAGGACAGTGGCTAAATATGCAGAGCATGTGCAATATTTTTTTAAAGGGATGCAAGCTCTGTTTTCCTTTAATGTGACAATATGTAACACGGAGTGCTCATTTGCATGTCATTTCGCAGAATCCCTTGCTGCAGTGGAAGCATTATATGCTACGGCAGCAGTGCACAAACGGGGGGGGGGGGCAGGAGATTTGTCTGGGGAGGCGCGGGTGGTTGCAGAGGCCCCACGCTCTTCCCCAAGACATTTAAATTAATGGCGGGGGATCGCGTGAGGCCTCTGAAACACTCCCCTTACCTTGCTTCAGCCGGGGGTGTAACGCATTGCTATGGCAACGCGACATCAAATAACGCCGCGGGGCCATGTGATGTCACGCGTCAAATGACCCCACGGGTCACGTGGGTAGTGGGGGAGGGCGTGAGAATCGGGGCAAACAAGACAGGGGTGCAGCAGCAAAAGTTTGCGCTCCCTTGTGCTTACGGATAATGGTGAAAGGCAGGGTTGCAGACCTGTCTGAGACATGTGAATGTGCTCACAAGTGGTAATTTTATTTAATGGACAATACGTGGCAGTACTCTGATATATTTGGCAACCGTTTTCACATAATTTACTCTAACGCTGCCAGGCGCTTCCTGTCTTTGTGACTTGCCTGGGCAAAGTTTGCCAAGTTCTCACTTATGTGGTTCCGCTCATCTCTACACTTAAAGTGAAAGTAGTGAATTTGTTCTTGTTCACAAAGTGCCCAAAGGCACCACAGCTAATCGCAAGGCCCATGTTGTGTTTTAATCTTCACTGCCAGCGGGGCTTTGCAATGAGTTGCACCCCCTTCAGACAACCAAATAGTTAAATTGCAGAATGTCTACTGCCAACATTGGCAAGCTATGTACATAATGCAAAGCACTGCACGAATGTGTCACATTATTAAAGCAGACACAGGCTTTTTGACAATGCAACACTATTTGCAGTGGCTGAAACGGACTCTGAGCCGGAGGTCAAATCCAGGAAATTGATAACTGTTTATCAACTATTTACTTTTCCGGCTTCCTGAGGGGTTAACCAAAAGTAAACCATATACTTTTAAAATGGCACGTTACTCTGAAGCCAATGATTACACATATTATGCAAGGTTTGCAGAAAACAACAAGTAGCCAGGCAGGTACACGCAAGAATTCTCGTCTGTACATGAAACAGTAAACATTTGTTTAACTATGGATTGAAATTGAACACTAGTTCAAAATTCTAATTTGTTTTCATCCGGGAACTCTTATCTTCTTCAGTTTTAAAACTCGAGTAAACACATTTGTGAAAAGCAAAAAATGTTGCTGCTTGCATAAACATCTTCAATATGTCACAATCAGCACAGATTGCACTGTATACATTGTTTCAATTGGAAGATCACCATAATTGACAATCTACCAATGAATCAACAATCTGACTCTTGTTTTTCAGCCTTTTATGGTGAGTAGAGGGAGTTTTGAAGAGATTGCTGGCTCTAGATGAATATTACTTATCCCTTCTTTGAAAAATTCATAAAAAAGCGCCATCTTAAATTTGACCAAAACATGAATATTACATGTTCTTTCATAAGGGGGCAGCACTACTTAGATTATTGTACAATTTGAATAGTTGTAATAATGTGAGATATATTTTTAACAGCATTGGAAATTCAGGACTTAAGACCCACAGTATAACAATTACAAAGTGAAGTAAGAATGCAGCAGCAGAGCCTTTCCAAAAACGGCTAAGTTAAGCATTCTAAGCGACGTTTTAAAAAAAAAAAAATAAGTTTCAAACCGGAGCTGAACGGCTTTGATTTCAGCTCCGGGGATCCCCTGATTCCGAAGATACTTACCTCTGTAGGAGGTGCTGGTACCTCTGCAGTTTAAACGTCCTGGGCACGCAGGCCAATTGGAAGATACAAGGGGATGATGTCATGGCTTCCTATTGGCCCGCTGGACATTTTAGCAGCCACTTCGATATCACCAACTTGCCCTCCCAGAGCTGCTACTGGCATCCGCTATGGAGGTGAGTATTTTGGAAAGCAGTGGGTCTCCGGAATGAAATCAACGTGGTTCAGCTCCGGAGACCCCCTGCTGCAAACCTATTTTAAAAAAAAACAACAAAAAAAACATGTTGCTTGGACTGCTCCTTGAATTCATAGGGTGCCCATATGACATTCCCTGAACATTGCAAGAACTGAGAGACTAGGGAGCCTTATGACAGTCATGGAATGTAATTCTATTTTTGCTCCTTGTCCCATTGGAAATCACGTGAATGCGATTGGAACGGTGTATATATATATATATATATATATATATATAAATATAATCAAACACCTTATAGTCGATACCGTTTTGTGGCTAATTAAATGCTTTCATTTGTGCGAGCTTTCGAGATACAATGATCTTTTCTTCGGGCGATGTTACAATTAATTCAGCCAAAAAACTTTCTTGAAACAAAGCATCTGTGGGTGAAGGCTATCCCTCCCCCTGTACGGTATGCGATTTATGACCTGAGGTGTTAAATGGTCCCTGAATGCTTGTGATGTAAGAAAACGTTGTGTTTTCTCTGAAAAAAAATAATGACATTTGTGAGATGTCCTTGTGACCATATCTAATTTGAGTGCAATCAACAAAACTTTTTTTCTTCCAAAGATTGGGATAGTGAAGGACTCCCACCTTGTTGCGCTCCCCCCCCCCCACCCCCTTGTACAGATATATTATGAGGAAAAACTCCACCCGCTTTTAATTGACCATTTCACGAATAAATTAAGGGCAGTTTTGTGTACCCGTTTTGAAGAGCCTTAAGAAATGTAAAGCAGGGGTCATCTCGCCCGCCCTCACGTCACGGGATGACATTATGTGACATTGCGTCATTAAAGTATCCCGTCATGATGTCGTACCTGGAGATGCCGGCTCTTACTGAGGCGCGGCGCTGGGCCTCGGTAAGCGCAGTACCAGGCGCAATCACACCGCTTGCACCGCCATCAAGCCAATTATATTTTTATTCCACCATATATGCACCAGCGAGCCTTTGATAAATACTCTCCCATGGCAAACACTGAGAATCATGTAGAAAAAAAAGAACCAGTTTACCAAAGAACAGAATCAAATAGTTATTTAAATAGATTTTTTTAATTCATCATTTTTTTTTATACCAGATTTTCAACAAGAATTTTTCAAGACCCCAGATGCATTCAGAATATTGATTGGAATTAAAAAATGTTTGATATGCTGTACACACAAGGCTATCCTCACTATGAAAGAAAGTCATGGATCAGATTGGGTCTGCGCTTTACAGCAGATAGGAAAATGGGCAGACACGGTGGGCGGAGTGGTTCTTACTGGCTGTCAAACTATGTGTTTATGGCAATAGCAAGTGACATACAGCACTTGTATATTTTCAGCTTGTAGACCGTGTCCTATATCTTGCATAGTTTTCTTATTCAAACTGGAATTTGCAGTTATTTTGTCTCTGCATCTATTTTATATGATTGCAACATTTTAAAGCACAATGTTAAAACCTGCCCGATACAGCAGCAGAGACTTCACCCGTATTTGTTTAAAAATGGGTGTTACTGCTGTTAGGCTGGCAGGAGGAGCTTCTCCCGTCACTCGTTTCTCTTTCCTGCACTGCAAAAACTGGGACTCCTTTTAATTTGACAGCAAGAAGTGTAGGGAACTGGCCCTCACTGAACAATGATGGGGCATCTCCTTAGTAATGACCAGGATCTGAATGCAATGCTGGTAACCCTGATGTGCTGTATGGGTCAGTATGTACCATGCTCTGGATTTTAGCTGCTTAGGATGCTGTATCTTTCTGTGCTGGGCACCAATTATCTTGTTAGCACGGCCAATGTCTCAGTGCATCTGTAAACACTGCCAGAAAATAGCAAAATAGTCCCTGTCTTTTCTGGCTTAATGGAACCAGACTTTTGCAGAAAACAAATACAAGTTTGTCTACATTTATTACCTTGTTTTAGATGCTAGTACGAACTTGGAGCAAGCACAGTATTATGGATTAATGCCTTTTTACCTCAAATAAAATTAATGTACTGGTCAGTGTTATATTGGTAGCTTTTTTTTACACTGTTATATGTTTATAGGTAGACAAAATACCATACTTTTTAGACTGTGCACTTAATATAGATCATACTTTAATAAATAAACGTTCTTATTATGAGAATGACTTCTGTATTGGTACTTCTGTACTTGAGGTGTTCAGGAGACAGAAGTAATTGATGTTTTTAGGATAGGTTTGTGCTAATTATGTACATTCTGGACATCCCTTATTCATGTTAATGAAGTGATGCCTTCAAAATAGTCCAACATGATGGGGGTTATGCACTAAGCAGTGATAAGTGGGTTTTCTGGGTGCTATGCACAAAGCAGTGATAAGTGCTTTTAAGTGAGATAACTGCTTTTATAGCGTGATACTGCCTGTTGTGAGATTCACAAAGCAGTGATAACAGAGCAGTAACCTGCTATAATGGCTACTTAAAAGCACTTATCACTGCTTTGTGAATCTCACAGAACACAGTATCGCGCTATAAATGCATTTATCTCACGTAAAAGACTTATCACTGCTTTGTGAATCTCACAGCAGGCAGTATCGCGCTATAATGGTTTTTATCTCACTTAAAAGCACTTATCACTGCTTAGTGCATAACCCCCGATGTGCGTTTTTTTCATGTGTGCTTCTAGGAATATCTGCAGAAGACATTGGTGAGATCATAAAAGCCAGTATATCAAATAAATGTAAAAACAATGTCTTTGTTGGTCCATCCCAGATTATCAGTCTGCAAAAGAATCAGATTGTCCAAGACTAACTGATGCGAGAACGCTTATGTGTGGACAAATGTGACGATTCCTGCTACTACATCTAGCCATCACTGTTATGAAAAAGAATATTTGACAAATAACCTTCAATTTTTATTTTCCATTCGAATTGTATATATTTACAACCAGGTGCTCTAATGGTTATCAGTCTCAGAGACATTTTTTGAAGTAATATCTGTGGGGTCTCTTAAACATGTGTGTATTGTGAATTTAGTAAGGAATGACTTACTCATATCAGATCACTTAAACTCTGGATCTCCTTTACATATGATCATTGAACTTCTAGGGTAGTAGCCTATTGCCAAGCTGTGGAAATCATACGGCCAGCAAACTAGTGGCCCTTATAATATCTGCAGTAGGGAACAGTAACCCTTCTTAAGGAAACCCTGCAGCTCTCAGGCTTCGGCCCCAGTCTTCACTGTAGCACACACACCCGGCGGGCTGCCAGCGCGTGCACCTGTGGAAACCGCGACCTGCGGTCTGTGGGGAGCTGCAGGAGATTGCAACAGGGGGTGGGGAGAAGTGGCGTGGTGGAGGTTTTGCAGGGGTTGTGGCCATGACCTCACGTGGCTTGTTCACCCTCATTGGCTGAAGCGCCAGGGGGAGGGGCGTGGACAGCCCTCTGTCGCAAGTTGTAAATACAATTTTGTTGTCTTTGCAAAAACTCGGCGTAGAGCGCGGCTGCCAAATGTGCGCCAGGATACATAGTGGGCCCAGCCCCATTAAGGGGCGGTTCTTGTTCGTGCAGCGCACACCATAACGTGCACTGCAGCATTTACTGGGGACCTAGCCTCAGGGGTATGGGTTTGTGATTAAGGTGTCAGGTCAGAATGAATAATGCATGGAATTATAATTTTTTTTGTTTTTGAGTTAAACTTATCCTAAGCTGTAAACAAAATATTAGACAGTGCTACATTTCTATTTTATGTCATACCATACGTTGCTAAATGGTACTGGGGTGCATTCATTTTCAGTGAGATCATGAGTGGCTTTTCACATGAAGTACAATGCATTTTCTATCTTTGCTTTCATTCATACCACCTGCAAGTGATCAGAAGCACTTCTTTAGTTCTGGGTTGCTCTTTGCTTTGCTCGATCTTCTTACATTGGAAGGGCTACACATGAGCACATTCACATTTCTGTAAAGTTTCTGGATGCTCAATTTGGGATCTTCACATATGAAAGAATTTATAGTCAGTTATTACAACAGAAAAGTGTAATCAGGCATAAAATGTGTGTTTTAAGTCTATATCCACAACACAGGTCCTCAAGAATTGCGATTAACGTTACCATAGCAACCCAATGCTGGATGTCACTCACAGGGACATCTGTAAACTCTCGTCACGTCAATTTTACACTTTCTCCAATATTTAGGAATTTAGTACATTATGTCGAGTGTGGTCCATAAATAAAAATACAGGGTGCAGAGCTGTCAAACTTAACTTTACATTGTCTCTCTCATTTTGAAATCTGCCAGTGAGAATGATGTGGACTTGAGAAAGAGATGGGCAGGGTGGCATTCCTGTACCAATATTCAAAAAGCAGAATGTGGGAAGTAGAAATGCAAGAACAATTGTGCCCATACAGATGTACTGTACTAGGCACTGGGGGAGTTCCCACCCCCTACATATAGTACTGAACTTAGCCCACTAATATAAGTTGGGGACATAGAGAAATATACTGTACTAGTCAGTATTTGTGATGTATTTGAATCATCAATGTTTCAATGCCACAAAGGGCATATTTATCAAACATTGGCTACTTTAATGCTCCAAGCATCATTCCAGGTTGCATTATTATTATTATTTTATATGCAGAATTTCATTACCTTTAAGGAAAAGTAATTACTTAAGCTCGCCGATCTATTAGTTCTCCTGTGATCGATTGGTGAAGATCCGGCTCCCTGGGTTCACATTATGGCCGCTTATGAATCTATCCTGCAGTCAATGGAATGCATCAACAACAATATAACCTTATATATTACAAAGGGTAACAAATTGTGACTGAGGTGAAAGCTGTAACAATAGACAGTCTCCTGATGGAAACACTGCAAGAGATCTGTTTGTGATAATTTGTTGCTAAAGCTGGTGCACTGCTGGGCAGGGCTCAGAACGAGATGGGACAGAGCCTGTTTCAAAAGAGGAAGTGGCTGTGCTTTTCTAAATGATTGCTATTGCAACCAAAGGATGCTCCGTACATTAAAGCTCATTACACATATCATTAAGATTTGGCAAACAAAAAAAAAAAAAGCAGTAAGAATGTAATACTAGGGAACTAAAAAAAAAAAAAACCCTGACTTTTCATATTGATTTAGTCCAAAAACAGACAGATCAGCCTCTTTGGAGGATGTAAAATAAACTCCGTAGCTTCATATCAGGGTGTTGTTTTTTTTTTTTAATGAGTAAATTAAATGAGTTGATATTTTTTTGTACATTTTTTTGTAACTGTGATGACCTTTTCTTCTCCTTTTAATTTTTAGATGAAAGAGACAAAGTGCAAAAGAAGACGTTTACAAAATGGATTAACCAGCACTTAATGAAGGTTAGTGGTGTGCTGGATTTACTGGTCTCTGGTGTTGTTTTAATAAGAAACACTTTCTTGGATGACCTGTTGCTGCGTATCTGTTTCTATTGTATGCTAGGTAACTTTACGTACTGCAAACATCTTGTGTGAGTACACACACCCGAGAGGCCACAGTGGCCAGCTGAGTCCTTTTAAAGCATTTGCCTGGTTTGTTTTTTTGGGAGGAGAGAGATTTACATCATCAGGTCTAACACGTACGACATTAAAAGTCTATACAGAGAAATACATAATTTATATGGAATAAGACAGAAATAGTAAGGACTGAAAATTGCCTCATTGGATTTTAATTGCTTTATTACATCATCAGTGTTATGCGATGTGGATGAAGCATGTATAGTTTTCTGAGGAAATCATTCCAGCATCTCATATGTAATTCCCAATGGAGTCCCAAAACGCCCATTGCCTGGTGAGCCTATACTGTATGGCGTCCTTAATATAGCTTATCTATTTTTTCTTGTGTAGTATATCCTAGGTAGCGATATACCGTAGATGCGGTTACAAAACTGTCTGCCCAGCATTGGGACCGAATACATATGGTATATACTGATGTACCTACCGCTCACGTAATAATCTTGGTTATTTACGAAGGTATACGAGGTGCCTAAGGGAATGTAATAACTACATATATACACAGAAAGGATGAAAGATACAAGAAAAATCCTAAATCCATAAGAATCCCTTTTGCATTGCACTCACGGGCGGTGGGTAAATAGAGGGACAACATTATCCAGGGTACAAATAATCCCTTAAAGCCATTCTATTGAATAGTAGACTATAAAAATAAAATAATACATTTTTATTAACATTGAATATGGGACACAGGGTGTGAGGATATATATACACAAACAAGTGATTAAAATCTTGATGGTGGTACTATACTGGGGATAGGAAGTACTCAGTATGTGTTGAAGGTAAGTTATACCCCACAATGGGTTAATAGTCCCTGAGTACAAATATCCCTCCACAGATCATAGCAGTTCAAGGAGTGTTGGTGTGGAATTACATAAATACACAATAAAGTAATGTGTGTGTGTCTGTACCTGTATATATATGTGTGTGTGTGTGTATATATATATATATATATGTGTGTGTGTGTATATGTGTGTGTGTGTGTGTGTGTGTGTGTGTGTGTGTGTGTGTGTGTGTGTGTGTGTGTGTATGCAGTGATTGTTTAATTAACCGTATTTATTGTTGCAAAAAAGTATTCCCAATTGGCAATAGTGTCACTAGTTCTAGTACAGAATATCAACAGACTCCAATGTCTTAGTATCCACTGTAAAACGCTAAGTGAACATATTGAGGTATAATAAAGCCTATAACTTAAACCCTGAAGGTACCGTTGCTATAGGATGTTAGTAACAACCCAATAGCAGAATGAATGGGTATAGCATATAGTATATTTAGCGTGTGGTAGTATAAACAAAGGTATTTATGTCTGCAGAGGTAAATGGCAAACTCAAATACACGTGCAGCGAGTGGAGACATATAGCGGTCTTGCCTCCATATATCTCGCTATATATACATTGCCAACAGTCACAAAAACACCCTGGTACCCAACTAAGGTGGTCAGTCAAGATAGGTATTATACATCAGAAAGGCACTCAGATAGTGAGTGTACTGCTGCGACACACTTTATTCGAGCAAATACCCAGTATGTACCTGGCAGATACCTGGAATGCGCCGCTTCTCACCTCTGACAAGCCCCGTTGCGTTTGCCTTCCCAGCCATGGTTCATGCCTGGCTGACGGGCGGCTGATCTGTTAAATGATAATGATTAGGATTTAATAGGCTGCAATGCTTCGCGTGTCTACCAGATGGCATAAATTCATGAATTGTAATGCAGTATATATATATATACTGTGCAGTATTGCAGCCAGCGGGAATAAAATGCTTCAATCCCTGCCTGGAAAATAACGCAATGCACTCGGGCAGAAAACAGTCACAAACCTCAATACACCCGAGTATACCCGAATTCGTGGGACTAGCCAAGCTCGAATAAAGTGTGTCGCCAGTGTATAGCAAAACAGAGTTGCTCAGTACAAAGAAATGACAATGCTACAGTATACAACCAGACATCCACGTTCTGTTAGACTGCTCCCGACCCTGCTAGTCCACCACCGACGTCAGAGATGACGTCACTAAAATGGATTTTTTTAGATGTGCCTCTCTGTGCACGCTACACTCCTTCCTCTCCTACCTATCTCATCTGTCTCCTGCTCTCCTTGCTATCTCAATGTTTCCTCCTCCAACTCACCTTGCTGTCTCTCCTCCACTCTCTTTGCACTGCCTCCTGCCCCATGCGAACACTGCTCTCCATTCCATTCACAGAGGGGGAGGGATGGCTGTCACTGGGTGTAAACACCCCTATGTGTATATATTATGTATATATTAGAACTAATCATAGTATTCAAATGATATCCCTATAGATAATGTAACACATAAATCCCCCACCCTCTGTGAGGTGATGTGACTACAGTGTGTGGTGCAATACCTGTGGCTCACAGGAGGTCTGAGCCTCCGCTGCAGGGAGCCTGGGGTGTATCCTGAAACGATGTTCGTCAGCGCCTCCACCTGTAACGGATTCTACGATGTGGAATTGCCCATTACAGGACCTATACATATTACACATACACTTATATATATACACATATACATATATATATATATATATATACATATACATATATATATATATACACATATATACATATATATACACATATACAATAATCACACTCTGGGTAACATAAAATAACAGTTTACTATAGCACTATGGCTACTGGTTATAGCTACCTGCCAGCCTCACACGGCCGTAACCACCCACCAATGTCTCACACTCTTGTCCACAGTACCTTAGGAGGTCCTCAGGCACTCAACCACCCTAGTGTTCACAAGGAGATAGCCCCACCCTTTATATGTGGTCAGCGCTTCCACTATACGGTGTGTGTTGTTGCACGTTTGAGGAAGGTACCTGCCGGGTGTGTCCACACCCGGGTGCGCTGTGTCCTGCGATGGGGTTCACGGACCCAACTGTGCTTGACAACTCCGGTGCGTCCGTCCTTGCGGGGGGAAAGCCTCCACGTGAGGTGTTCACCTCAACAATAGTCTCTTCAGGGGATGATCTAGTCCCAGACCACCAAGGGCCAGGATGCCGCCGCGTCCTGGCTTTGTCCCTCACTTATGCTGGTCCTACAGGGCGGTGTTCCTGTCCTATGTGCCGGTCCCTGCAGCAACCACAAGCTGAGGGGAGTCGGGCCTAGCTGGGGCCTAAGGGAGGGGGGTCTCTGGCCTAATGCAGGGGCCACTGGCTCCCTGCACATACACACCCTACCCTTATCCTGTCCCAGCACCGACTGACTTGGCTGCAGCGTGCGAAAAGTAGCAACTCTCAGAGCAGGGAAATGCTGCAACGCTATTGGCTGGTTTCGCGCATGTGACTGCAGCCCCATGGCTGCTGGGAACTGTAGTTCCCTTGTAGAGGTTCCTGGCAATGGCCACCACTTTCGCGCCCCTACAGCGCATGTGTGAACATACTGCACATGCGCGAAACGTCCCTGCATACCAACATGGTGGCGCCCTGCAGAAGGAGCCGCGGTAGCCTCCGGCGAGCCGTTCGCCGCTCCCTACTCCCCCGCTGTGCCGTCCATACCTGTCCCTGCCTCCGCTGCTAGGCGCGACCGCTCCGGAAGGTAAGGGAACACGGGGCACCAGGGGACCCTGCTATAATAACATGGCAAGAAAACCACTGTGGGAGATGTGAAAATATGTGATATTGATGTCAAATTACATTTCCAGTACCACATTGCTATAAATATATATATTTGCTATAAAATATATATTAGATCAAAGTAATGTTTACTTCCTTTCTTTGGACATTGTTGTGTGAAATAGTATATTTTCTGCTGGCTGCCTTGTAAATTATTTCACATACATATTTCCTAAATGTGCCGCTGTATAATACTGTAGCACAATGCAGCGTTTGTCTCGATATCTTGGATCCTTGAAGATATGTAGCTACAGGCACCATGTGAGCCGACTCAGCTAGATCTTATTTATTCAGTTACATAGTCATCAGCCCCCCTTTTGTAGAAAATATCAAAATACACTATTCCAAATGCGGACTAACACTTCACTGTACAAGCACTGTTGAGTCAATCTTCAGTAGACATAAAAATGAAAAGGGGCAAATTCAGAGCTGAATTAAAGCATTTTGTTACATGTAACTAGAGAAAGCACATATGCTGCAATCCCATCACAAAAATAAAGTATATATTTTATACCTCCTTGTAACTAGCGGGTACCCCAAAGCTCAACCCCAAGACTCAAAGCTTCAGAGATCTGCAAGTACTTGTAAGGAAATACAAAAATGGATGAGGGGTCACCCAATTGGAAGCTGCCATGTCATCTTACAATGATGTCACTAGTTTCTATTGGCAGCAAGACAGTGACTGACCCCAGTGGCCATATATTTCTCCTGAACAGGAATTCTTGTAATGATATTTCAAAATGTAATATCTCAGGGGTCCCCGAAGCTTGGAGTCGCTTGTTTCAAAGGAAAAAATACTAATATATACTTTAAAGCACAAGTGATTCAGTTCAGATCACCATCACATCCAGGAGGAGAGTGCTCACCCAGCATATTTAGCGCATGCTGCATGTGGCATCATCCACTAGATTTGTTCCACATGACAGCAACCTTTGGTCAAGGGATGTCAACCAATGTATTTATTGAGTGCTCCTATGTTGCACTAACCAGTATATTTAGAGTATGTTCACAGTTGACTTGCACCAGAGTATTTAGTACCGGTATGGTTATCACATGATTACTGCCATTGATTTGAATTGGAGTTAACGTAAGAACGGGTGCAATAACACATACCGGCACTTGGTGCATGTGCCCTTATGTATCTTATCTGCACTTCATCAGGATAATTTTATACACGTATTTAGATATCTAAAAGACAAGTTATCTAGACATATTTCAGGGTCAAAACAAACATAATCAATGAAATGAGGACTAGGGTGAAAGAAGAATTTAGAAATTTAACATATAAAGAAACAATGATATGATAATCAGCATAAATAGTACAGAAGCAGGGGTATGACGATCTGTCTGTAGATTGTTATTTTTCATTGCATTTCCAACGAACAGTGTAACAATAATAATGTATTGGTAAGTACAGGGGCAGCCCTATACAGAGGAGGTACTCACTGTTCTTACATTTAACTTTTGTGTTCCTTGTGCATTTTGTCTTTGCAAGTGCCAGCTAAAGACGCTGCTAATTCTTTAACGCAGACACAATGTACTATTTCAGTTTTTAGCTGGGGATTAGAGCACAACTGTAGCTGATATATTTGTTGCAGTCATGCTATTTTTTATTAAGCAAATGACAGTGCAAGCAGATACGTGATAATGGAGATAATATAACTATTTTCACAGGTCCCTGATAACATTTTAATATTTATTTTTGACCCTTTATGCAAATTAAAGCAGCAATACGGGTTTCAAAAATAGTAATGAAAAAAAAAATGATTACAGGTTAAAGGGGGTCTTTGCAGCGAAACTGTGTTAATTTCAGCTATGGAGACCCTCTGATTTCAGAGATACTACCTCTGTAGTGGTCAGTATCCCTGCAGGCAGAGAAATGGTGTGTCTAATATAATGGCGGCTTTAAATGTCCTGCGTCATGCGGGCCAATAGGAAGCCGTGACGTCATCTGGTGTGGCTTCCTATTAGCCCGTGTGACCTGGACCTTTAAACTCTGCAGGGATAATGGCACCACCTTCAGTGTTAAGTATTTCTGGAAATGAAGGCCTCGGACATAGTACAGGCACGCGACCGAGTGCGTGATATCACGCGCGCCTGTGTTTGCCGAGATCCATGGCCTGCAGGTTTGCGTGATGGGCGTGGAGAGGGCATGTCCGTGACGTCACGTGAGAAGTTCGCCCTCATTGGCTGAACCGCACACGTGACCGGTCCATCATGCGGCAAAGAAATTTTTTTATCTCGCCACGTATCGGTCGCCTCGCCGCTCATGTGCATTGGCCTCCATTGGTTTGGATTTGGTGCTCACGCTGTCGCTCGCTCCGTCAGAACCAGTATGGATGCAGCCTAACACAGTTCAGCTCCAGAGATCCCCTGCTTCAAACCTGTAATAATATATATATTCATTTGCATGTCTTAGACAGGTCTGCAACCCTGTCTTTCATCATTATGCATTATCACCCAGCACTCAGCACTTCCACTGCAGCAAGGGATTCTGGGAAATGACATGCAAATGAGCACACCGTGCCATCCCCAGGCCCTTGCTTAAAAGCTGTGTTTAAAGCAGCATGCATTGGCTAAGGGTTGCTCATGTAATGTGAGCATGAGATAAAAGGTGGCACTGTATGCTCATTTGCATGTCATTTCCCAGAATCCCTTGCTGCAGTGGAAGTGCTGTGTGCTGGGTGATAATGGTGAAAGACAGGGTTGCAGACCTGTCTAAGACATGCAAATGTATATACAGGAATATTTACAGTTGCTATAAATATATATATATATATATAAAAGTTTACCTGTATTGATGCTTTAACTGTATTATTTTTTTTATATCATGTTTACGTAAACTGATGCTAAACAAATAATGTTTAGGCACTATAAATGTTTGTGTCCTATAAAACTTTAAGTCTAGCTTAGGGCTGAAGCAGGGATATTCTGAAAACCTGAACTGTTGGTGGACTGGAGTTGCCCATCCCTGTTCTAGATATACAGTGATGTCATGTCAAGATTATTAAGGCAAGAAAGGCAGAAAATCTATGTTTAAACATACTGTGGAATAGTTGCAGACGATATGTGCCACTGTCATGTTTGAATATCTGCAGCAACCTGTTCGGGTGACAGAATAAGTTGTATTTCTGGTTGAGTTGCAAGTTGCAGATGAAAGAGGACTTGTCAAGATGCCAAATGTATATTAACATTCCCCCGTTAGAAATGGGTGAATCCTTCACCCCAATTTTGTATTCGCTGCCAACATGGCATTTATTAGCAAAAGCGAATATTTGGAGATTGGTCCCAAAAAACTTCAAAGAAATGGAAACGTGTGAAAATTCATGGGTTGAATTATTTGACATTTTATAATACAAACTTGATTGGATTTTTCCATTTAAAGTATATAAGTTAGGGGGCAGGGAGGGGAGAGAAAGGAGAAGTGGTTGGTTAGGAGTAGAGATGAGCGAATCCGCCCAACTCAGTTTCCTGGATTTCTTCGCATTTTCAACCCAAAATCCGGTTTGCGGTGTAAAATCCGCGAATTTATTTGGACGGATTTAATCTGCTTGGTTTTATAAAAAAACGAAATTGGATACAACCTGTGGACGGATTTGTATAATTCAATCTGCGGATTCAGCAATCTGTTGGCGGATTTTTTAGAATCCGTGCACGGATTGCTGAATCCACGGATTCGATTCTACAAATCCATCTACGGGTTGCGGAATCCGCAGAGTATTTTGGTAACAATAATAAAAAATCCGCAAACTACAAATCGCCCTTTTTGAGACTGATCCGTGAACCAAAGGAACCGGCCAATCCGCTGTGGATCCAAATTCGCCCCCAAAAATGTGCCCATCTCTAGTTCGGAGGGAAGGGGCGTGCAGACATATTCATAAGTTTATAACAGCATGGTCTAGATGAGGGGTTTTCAACTCCAGTCCTCAAGGGCCACCAACAGGTCAGGTATTAGGGATTCATTCTGACTGAGCCACCTGTTCTTAAGAAGGTATATCCATAAAACCTGACATGTTGGTGGCCTGGAGGACTGGAGTTGACTACCTCTGGTCTAGATAAATGTCATAACGTAAAAAACCCCATCATAGATAGTAATGTTGACGATTCAGATGCAGATAAAAATGTATTCCGTGTTTGGGGATCTCATGATAATGTCATGAGATATTATGTATTTTAATCCATCTAGTACTTCATGGGTTAAGAAAAAGTACAACTTGGGTTTAAAAATGTCATATCTTGCCCACTGAACATATCCTGCTCTTTAAAGAGCAGTGGGCTCTGGGGAGAACTCCACATTAACCCCGGACACTTAATATTTCAAACGTTTGAATCTCCTGAATGGAGCATAGCATTTTAAAAATAAAAACAATGTTAGAAAGGACAAGAAGAGATCTCCTAAAGTAATTAAAAAATAATTACCCCCCCCCCCCTTTGATATGTGTATCTATACAATCTACACAATGATAAGTATTAGCTAAATTGCTGATCGATCCATTCTCCTATGATCGATCAGCGAAGATTTGGCTCGGGGGTTCACTAAATGGCTGTCCGTGCAGCAGAAAAGGACCAAAGATGCAAAGTTCTGTGGGGAAGATCATGTGACCAGGCAGTCACTAGATACAATTGGTGCACTGCTAGAGAGAGGGCAGGGCTCAAAAAGGAGTGTGCTAGGGCCTGTTTCAGAAGAGGAAGGGAATGTGACTTTGTAAATTGTTGCTATAGAAACAAAAAATGCTTGTTACATTATAATACATTAAAAATATCATCCACAGTTGTTTAAAAAAAAAAGAAAAAATGCTACAAGTATTTTCTCATAGTACAGAACTGATTTATTTAAAATAAACACACACATGTAGGATATTCCTTCGTCTGCAGCTTTAAAAGTAGAAATTATGTATGATAGTATAGGAAAAACATGAAGTAGAAACAGAAATGTTAAAAGACTGTGCTTCTAGTCTATTTGGAGACATACAGTTGTCCCTACAGTAATAATTATACTCTTAAATACAAAAATAGGTACATACAAATGAAAGTTATTCTAATTTAGATACTAGTCCATTAAAAATGGAAGAATAATGGCCTTTGATATTTACCAACATTTTAAAAATACAACAAATTACAACACCTTTGCCATGCTGTACTTTTGAATAAATTGTACACAACAACTTAGCCAAAGTTTAACATTTTGATGAAAATCAGCTGTTTGGGAGTAGGAAAGACCCCTGTGTTAATTCCTTTATATATATATCGTGGAGAAAAGTAGAATGAAGGATAAACTGTCAGTGGAACATGGTTGAGTTGGAGTGATGGATTGCGATATCTAAGTAAAAATGTGGAGAAACATATATAGTGGTCTATTTATAAAGTGTACTGACTGCAAAATGCAGTGGATTGATCAGAGGGAAATCTCCCATTGCTTTTCACATGATTCCTTTTCCTTGGAAAGACTGATGCTGGTATTTGTTCCAGTTTTGTTCTAATTGTGTAGCCAGACAACTTTAATAGACCCTAGTGCTGTAATAAGGTAAAACCACTCACAGATACGAATGTACATGTCAATTGCTAATACTGTGTCAGACCAAATGATCTATGAAGCCCAGCAGTATCTTGTCTTCCTCAGTGGCAAGTGCTGGCAGCCAAGTAATTGTGTCTGTGTAAATATAGACATGTTTGTTAATATGAGATACAGACTGTTAGCCAGATTTTTATATTCAGACCTGAAATGCTCTTGGAAATGAACATGAGCTTGCAAATTAATTTCTAACCAAAACAGAAGCTGTTACATTGCTATTCACCAAGCCATTTATTTGAGAAAGAGCAGAGTGAGAGGGAGAGAGAAAATAGACAGTAGCAGAAGAGTTCATTTATTTATAAAATGTTTTACCTGGAAGTAATACATTGAAAGTTACCTCTCGTTTTCAAGTATGTCCTGGGCATAGAGTTAAGATGACAAAGAATACATGGTTACAAATACATAGTTACATAAGTGTAGAAAAAATGGGGAATAAACCCCAAAATCCTGATGCTGCAACTGAGGCAAATAGTCCTTTACTCCATAGAACACTGAGAATAAACAACGTGGACATGGACTACATAAATAATTGAATTCGCTGTAAATAATCCAAGTGTGACCCGGACTCACTCAGGGTGGGGAGCTATAAAGCAGGAAAACTGGTAGAGGTACAAAAAGGCACACTAATAACGTGACTCAGGGTAAATCACAAAATCCAGCAGCTGCTGTCCTCACCTACACCCCGTGTCCCACGCTAGAAAAATCAGCTGGCAAGTACTCAGAATATGATCCGTTGGACTGCCGGGTGATGCTGATATGAATGCAGGGTAGTCCCAATGCCACGTTATATCGGCGTGCTCCTGCCGGTATTGTAGTATAGAAAAAAAGTTAAATGCTCCTGGCCTGTCACAGCTCTCAATGAACAATCCAAGCGCAATTAATTGAAACAGAAAAACATTTATTTGATCAAAAAGTAGACATCCACAGAGGGTAAGAAAAAACTCTGACGCGTTTCGTCCTGATGGAAGGACTTTATCAAAGAGTTGATAACGTCCTTCCGTCAGGACAAAACGCGTCAGAGTTTTTTCTTACCCTCTGTGGATGTCTACTTTTTGATCAAATAAATGTTTTTCTGTTTCAATTAATTGCGCTTGGATTGTTCATTGAGAGCTGTAACCGCCCAGGAGCTTTTTACTTTTTTAGTTACATAAGTGAACATTATATACAATTTGGAGTTGGGAAGAGAAAGATATGAAAAGGAGGAACAGAGAATGGCTGCGCGTATAGTGCCGGCAACAGCGACGCGACATCACGTCAAAACAAATGCATTACCGCCGTCACGTGCGCTTATAGTAAGCGCGGCACGACGGAGCGACGGCTTGGTCGCGTTCGCTGGAAGTCATCTCAATTTGATTTTTCCAGCGACCGCATCCTGACGTCACTGCCGCCGTCACCGCCACTATAAGCGTAGCCTAAGTAGGGTTAAAAATAGGGCAGAGTGCCAAGGGAGGAGTGAGAGGAAAGAAGAAATAAAGTGATATGTCCATTGTTCTAGTCCTTTCTGATTATCCAGTGGGTGTCTGAAACAATCAAATATCGATCAAGAGAATTACTATATGTAAGATTTTCATATGTACTGCTGACAACTCCGATATTAATGAGTGCCAATTTCATTAATATTTCTGCATGTGTTATTGTTAGTGAATTTAAGAGGTAATTTCTGATCACTTAAAAAATAAAATTAGAGAAAGGTTTGTTGGATATGCTAAGTTTTAAGGGTAGGGAAAGGGGAAAGGGAAAGGGGAATGGAGGCTCCCGCATCAGCTAGTAAAAATGGTAATGTGAATGAGGTAACTCACAGACTGGTGCAATAGAGGATATATATAGTTAACAACATAGACGAACAGGAAAGATCCTCCTAGAATGCACTCAGAAAGGTAAGTCAACGTGATATGGTTGATAATATTAAAAAAACCTTTTAATCACACATATAGTAAAACATCTTGTATAGAGGGAAATGGCAGAAAGTAATCCACGACCAGTCCCTATTGACAAACCAAGAAACAATCTTCCCAAATAAATACACGGGAGATAATGAGGTATGACACTACACCGCCAATATGTGGGCTAGAGAGCTGCCAGTAGTAATCACAGTGTAACTTCAGACTAGAAAATCTGTTCTATAAAGCAGATAATCTATTGTCAAAAAATCAGCACACCTAAATAAATGGTATGCTGATGCTGGATCTGAAGAGGTGTGTTAATAGGCAGTTAGTAGGTCAGAAATAAGTACCTACATGGATACATATAGACCACAAAGTATATAGGTGTATGTCTGCTCCTGAACGGGGTGAAATCAACATATAATGTGGAAGATAATACACACAACATTAAAAATATCTAAAACCACATACATAGCTAGTTGCTGCGTGGCTTGATGGTGTTTGACTTTGCATAGGGCAGGCACAAAATGTGCTCAACTGATGCCCTGAGGCACGGTTCTGAGACCGTATCCAGTTATAGCCTCAGAAAAGTAACGGTCATAAAATGCAAAGGTCACTAAATAACACTAAGTGGAATTTGCCAATGCTTTGCTAGTAATATAAAGCAAATACAGAAGGACTGAACCATAGTACATTAGCATAGTGTAATGTCCCCAGATATATATATATTGTTATACCCTAATTGTGTCGGCGACATTAACCCCCTGATAGTAGAGTGATCAAGGGGTAGCCTGTCAGGGAGTGTACTATAATGCTAACAACTCCGCGGTGTAAGTAACCGCTCTCAATAGCAACTGACTGGCTAACCATAATATCTACTTAGCTTGGGGGGGTGTTTGACTTTGCATAGGGCAGGCACAAAATGTGCTCAACTGATGCCCTGAGGCACGGTTCTGAGACCGTATCCAGTTATAGCCTCAGAAAAGTAACGGTCATAAAATGCAAAGGTCACTAAATAACACTAAGTGGAATTTGCCAATGCTTTGCTAGTAATATAAAGCAAATACAGAAGGACTGAACCATAGTACATTAGCATAGTGTAATGTCGCCAGATATATATATATTGTTATACCCTAATTGTGTCGGCGACATTGACCCCCTGATAGTAGAGTGATCAAGGGGTAGCCTGTCAGGGAGTGTACTATAATGCTAACAACTCCGCGGTGTAAGTAACCGCTCTCAATAGCAACTGACTGGCTAACCATAATATCTACTTAGCTAGGGGGAGAAAGGCTGTGGTCCGTTCCTGCGTCTCTCATTCCAACAGTGTGTAGATTGAGGGCAGGGTGCCGGGACAGGGAATTACAGCCTGCATGTTCAGCTGCTGCAACCGCGCCGATCTCGTCCCACTGCTGGGAGGCGTCCGCTCAGCGTGATGACGTCACCACGTACCGCTGACCTCTGACCTGACGTACGTTTCGCGCATGCTCGCGCTTTTTCAAAGGTACCTGCCCGCAGTCAACGAGCACTTAAATAGCTCATGGTTGTCATGACAGCCTGCGGGGGAGTGTCTACCCCGGGCAGTTAGCTGGATACACTGCCGCACTCTCTGACCTGCGGCATGTGAAGTGTATAAATAAAAGCCTAATATGCTTAGTGATAGACTGCTGTTGTAGCAGATTAAGCACATACAGTAGCTCCAATCAATGTAAATGCAGGCATACGTGAATGCTGTAGTTGTATGCACAGAGTGTACATAGAAGAGTGGTAAACAGATAATGCCCCAACCTCCATAAACACATCAGTGGTCTAGATCAATGAGAGAGGGGGGGGCAGTAGTAGTGTGGATAGAGAAGGTAGATTGCACTAATTAAGTGCTCACTGAAATAGGAAGGATAGTATGTCCCCAGCATGTAGTTCCCTGGTACAAGAGTGTGATATTACAGCTGCACATTAATGGCAATATGTGCTCAAGCTTAAACAGGGAATGAATATCCATAACTGAATAGAGGTGACAATACTTCAGATGAATGGAGAGAAAAGGAATTCCTCGTTCAGTCCCTTGGGGGCCAGGGTACCCAAGGTGTAGATCCATCGGGATTCACGTTTCAGGATCTCATTGTCCCAATCTCCACCTCTGCTATGGTTAGACACTGCCTCAATACCCACAAATTTAAGAGCTGTAGACATTCCCTGGTGTCTATTATGGACGTGGTTGGCAACAGGGGTATCGCGATGGTTGCGAATATCCCCTAAGTGCTCGAGTATCCTGTGTCTTAGTTGCCGTTTGGTCTTACCTATGTACTTTTTGTTGCACATGCAGATAATCTGATACACCACGCCCATAGTTCTACAGGTAATGAACTGTCGGATATTGAAGCTATGTGTGTCATCCCAATTATGGAAGATCTTTGTAGGCATGCAGGAGGAGCAAGCTCGACATTTATGACATTTGTAGAAGCCATTGGATCTGTTGGCTAGCCACGTGCCTGTAGAAGGTTTTTCATAATGGCTATGTACCAACAGATCCCGGAGATTGGAGGCTCTTCTGCTCACCAGTGATGCCCTCTCGTTCAGGACCTCTCTAAGGTCAACATCTTCACGCAATACGTGCCAGTGTGTATTAATGATGTTATTTATCTCGGGCCATTGGTTATTAAATCGACCAATAAAACGTATAACTTGTTTATCATTGTGTGTGGTGACCTTTTCATCTAGCAGTGTATTCCTGTCTGTCCGCCTAGCCCTTTGGTAGGCTTTTTTAATAATCCTGTTACTGTATCCCCTCTGCTGAAATCTAAGTTTCATGGCTACCGCCTGAGTCTCAAAGTCATCGTTAGATGAACAGTTCCTCCTCAGGCGTAGAAACTGACCAGTAGGTATACCCCTTATAAGGTGTTTCGGGTGGTGACTATCTGCTCTGAGGAGGCTGTTAGTGGCAGTAGACTTACGATGAAGGGACGTGGATAAAGTCCCATGTGTAGTCTTAGAAATCAGGAGGTCGAGGAACACAATATTCATCTGATCAACCTCAGAGGTGAGTCTGAGGTTGAGGGGATTATTATTAAGTTCACCAATGAACTCATCAAAGTGTGTCTTTGTGCCCTTCCAAAGGACAAAGATATCGTCAATAAACCTAATCCATAAAAGGATTTGAGAGGTATATTGTCGATGACGCTCTTGGAATACCACCTCCGCCTCCCACCAGCCCAAATAAAGATTGGCATAGGTGGGGGCGCAGGTGGTCCCCATGGCTGTGCCCCGGAGTTGGTGGTATAGTTTACCGTCAAAGGTGAACACGTTATGCGTAAGAATAAACCTCAGTAGGTCCAGTATCAGTGTGTTGTGACTACCGAACTCACTGGGCCTTGTGTTGAGGTAATACTCTACAGCCTGGATGCCCCTCTCATGTATTATAGAAGTATACAGAGATTCTACATCCAGGCTGATAAGTAACGTGTCATCCCTGATCTGCACCTCATTCAGTTTGTTAAGAGCGTCCTTTGTATCCCGTAAGTAAGAGGGTAGTGTGACTACAAAGGGACGAAGCACCTTATCGACGTAGATACTGCTCTGTTCAGTGATGTTCGAGATCCCTGATACGATTGGGCGCCCTGGTGGCGCTTCCAGGCTTTTGTGCACTTTGGGGAGGGAGTAGAAAGTGGCCATCCTAGGATTTTTGTTAAGAAGTGCCATACTTTCTTTGAGGGTGAGGGCCTTGGTCTGTACACCCTCATCCAGAATGAGTTTAAGGTCACGTAGGAACTCATTTGTTGGATCAGTTCTCAATATCGCGTAACAATCGCGATCGGATAGTAGGCGCAAGTTCTCATTGACGTAGTCTATTGTATTGACTATCACGATGTTGCCCCCTTTGTCTGAGGGTTTGATCGTGATAGTCGTGTTAAGTTTCAATTCTAACAAAGACTGTCTCTCCAAGTGGGTCAAATTAGTGTTGGAGTGTCTGGGCTTAAGGTGTTCAATGTCCGCAACAACTAGAGCAATAAAGGTTGCCACATTATGGCACGTCTCAAGTGCCGGTGTAAACCGTGATTTAGGTTTCATGGTGGTGAATGGGCCTTCGCCCGGTGCCCTAAGTGACTCCTCTTCTAGTGCTGCTAAGTTGTTTATGGCTTCTAAATATTGATCATCAAACTCTTCCTGACCTATAGCCCTAAGTTGGTTCTGCGCCCTTCTTTTAAAGAACTTGTGCAATAATAATTTGCGGCCAAACAAATAAGTGTCCTTAATCCAGTCAAATCTGGAAAAGTCCTCCGTAGGAGAGAAGGACAGTCCCTTTTGTAGGACTGCTACTTGACTCCTACTCAGGACCATATCCGATAGATTAATCACCTGGCTAAAGTCGTCCGTAACATTAATTAACGACGGCGGCGTGATCGTCGCTTGGGCCCCCCCCTGTACGCCCAGGTGTCTCTGTCGCGCAGCCCACCCCATCTGGCCTCTTCGGGTCTTGCACGTTCTGGGGGTGGCTGATGGCGGGGGTCTTGGTCTAAAAAACCCACCCTGGAAGTGTCGACTGGTCCCTGTTCTCTCCTTTCCCCACCGTCACTCTCCTCGTTAGAAGTGTCCCAGTCAGTCGAGGACTCAGGGTGACGAAAACGGACTTTTTTAGGGTTTTCCTTTTTTTGTTTGTAAATTTTGCCTTCCTTAAAGTCCTTTGTGTCTCGAATGTATTTGCGCTGTTTTCTTTCTTTTAATTCGCGCGTGAATCTACCTATTGTCTCTTCTAATCTGTTCTCCAAGCTAATGAACTCAGAGTTACCACGCCATTTCTCTGCGTCGTTGCGTTGCTCTGCTAGTTCTATATTAACAGTTGATAGTGTGTTATTATCTGTTTCAACTAACAGTTTCATAAGAGAAGCAGAACAAATGCCTAGAATTTCATTCCATTTGATGAGGAATTCTGGGTCAGAGTGTGGGGTTGAGGGGGGTAGGTCTACTCTTAAACCCCTCGGAATGAGTTCAGTAGATATGTACTTTTCAAGACTCGCTACCTCCCACCATAATTTAGCCCTCCTCTTATATATTTTCTCCAAACCTGAAAAGTAGGTATTTATACTGGTGACCCCACTGTCAGATAAATCCCCATCTAGTGAAAAGACATTGTCCGCCTCCGATCTCCATGCAGCAAAATCAGGCAATTGCGACAGGAAGCCAGCCATAATAGTGTACTAAAAATAATTAGTGAGAGGTAAGTAGGTGTGCGAGCTGGGAGCAAGAGTGGACATACATCCACATGTGTATAGACTGATGAGTTCATTGGTGAACTTAATAATAATCCCCTCAACCTCAGACTCACCTCTGAGGTTGATCAGATGAATATTGTGTTCCTCGACCTCCTGATTTCTAAGACTACACATGGGACTTTATCCACGTCCCTTCATCGTAAGTCTACTGCCACTAACAGCCTCCTCAGAGCAGATAGTCACCACCCGAAACACCTTATAAGGGGTATACCTACTGGTCAGTTTCTACGCCTGAGGAGGAACTGTTCATCTAACGATGACTTTGAGACTCAGGCGGTAGCCATGAAACTTAGATTTCAGCAGAGGGGATACAGTAACAGGATTATTAAAAAAGCCTACCAAAGGGCTAGGCGGACAGACAGGAATACACTGCTAGATGAAAAGGTCACCACACACAATGATAAACAAGTTATACGTTTTATTGGTCGATTTAATAACCAATGGCCCGAGATAAATAACATCATTAATACACACTGGCACGTATTGCGTGAAGATGTTGACCTTAGAGAGGTCCTGAACGAGAGGGCATCACTGGTGAGCAGAAGAGCCTCCAATCTCCGGGATCTGTTGGTACATAGCCATTATGAAAAACTTTCTACAGGCACGTGGCTAGCCAACAGATCCAATGGCTTCTACAAATGTCATAAATGTCGAGCTTGCTCCTCCTGCATGCCTACAAAGATCTTCCATAATTGGGATGACACACATAGCTTCAATATCCGACAGTTCATTACCTGTAGAACTATGGGCGTGGTGTATCAGATTATCTGCATGTGCAACAAAAAGTACATAGGTAAGACCAAACGGCAACTAAGACACAGGATACTCGAGCACTTAGGGGATATTCGCAACCATCGCGATACCCCTGTTGCCAACCACGTCCATAATAGACACCAGGGAATGTCTACAGCTCTTAAATTTGTGGGTATTGAGGCAGTGTCTAACCATAGCAGAGGTGGAGATTGGGACAATGAGATCCTGAAACGTGAATCCCGATGGATCTACACCTTGGGTACCCTGGCCCCCAAGGGACTGAACGAGGAATTCCTTTTCTCTCCATTCATCTGAAGTATTGTCACCTCTATTCAGTTATGGATATTCATTCCCTGTTTAAGCTTGAGCACATATTGCCATTAATGTGCAGCTGTAATATCACACTCTTGTACCAGGGAACTACATGCTGGGGACATACTATCCTTCCTATTTCAGTGAGCACTTAATTAGTGCAATCTACCTTCTCTATCCACACTACTACTGCCCCCCCCTCTCTCATTGATCTAGACCACTGATGTGTTTATGGAGGTTGGGGCATTATCTGTTTACCACTCTTCTATGTACACTCTGTGCATACAACTACAGCATTCACGTATGCCTGCATTTACATTGATTGGAGCTACTGTATGTGCTTAATCTGCTACAACAGCAGTCTATCACTAAGCATATTAGGCTTTTATTTATACACTTCACATGCCGCAGGTCAGAGAGTGCGGCAGTGTATCCAGCTAACAGCCCGGGGTAGACACTCCCCCGCAGGCTGTCATGACAACCATGAGCTATTTAAGTGCTCGTTGACTGCGGGCAGGTACCTTTGAAAAAGCGCGAGCATGCGCGAAACGTACGTCAGGTCAGAGGTCAGCGGTACGTGGTGACGTCATCACGCTGAGCGGACGCCTCCCAGCAGTGGGACGAGATCGGCGCGGTTGCAGCAGCTGAACATGCAGGCTGTAATTCCCTGTCCCGGCACCCTGCCCTCAATCTACACACTGTTGGAATGAGAGACGCAGGAACGGACCACAGCCTTTCTCCCCCTAGCTAAGTAGATATTATGGTTAGCCAGTCAGTTGCTATTGAGAGCGGTTACTTACACCGCGGAGTTGTTAGCATTATAGTACACTCCCTGACAGGCTACCCCTTGATCACTCTACTATCAGGGGGTCAATGTCGCCGACACAATTAGGGTATAACAATATATATATATATCTGGCGACATTACACTATGCTAATGTACTATGGTTCAGTCCTTCTGTATTTGCTTTATATTACTAGCAAAGCATTGGCAAATTCCACTTAGTGTTATTTAGTGACCTTTGCATTTTATGACCGTTACTTTTCTGAGGCTATAACTGGATACGGTCTCAGAACCGTGCCTCAGGGCATCAGTTGAGCACATTTTGTGCCTGCCCTATGCAAAGTCAAACACCCCCCCAAGCTAAGTAGATATTATGGTTAGCCAGTCAGTTGCTATTGAGAGCGGTTACTTACACCGCGGAGTTGTTAGCATTATAGTACACTCCCTGACAGGCTACCCCTTGATCACTCTACTATCAGGGGGTTAATGTCGCCGACACAATTAGGGTATAACAATATATATATATCTGGGGACATTACACTATGCTAATGTACTATGGTTCAGTCCTTCTGTATTTGCTTTATATTACTAGCAAAGCATTGGCAAATTCCACTTAGTGTTATTTAGTGACCTTTGCATTTTATGACCGTTACTTTTCTGAGGCTATAACTGGATACGGTCTCAGAACCGTGCCTCAGGGCATCAGTTGAGCACATTTTGTGCCTGCCCTATGCAAAGTCAAACACCATCAAGCCACGCAGCAACTAGCTATGTATGTGGTTTTAGATATTTTTAATGTTGTGTGTATTATCTTCCACATTATATGTTGATTTCACCCCGTTCAGGAGCAGACATACACCTATATACTTTGTGGTCTATATGTATCCATGTAGGTACTTATTTCTGACCTACTAACTGCCTATTAACACACCTCTTCAGATCCAGCATCAGCATACCATTTATTTAGGTGTGCTGATTTTTTGACAATAGATTATCTGCTTTATAGAACAGATTTTCTAGTCTGAAGTTACACTGTGATTACTACTGGCAGCTCTCTAGCCCACATATTGGCGGTGTAGTGTCATACCTCATTATCTCCCGTGTATTTATTTGGGAAGATTGTTTCTTGGTTTGTCAATAGGGACTGGTCGTGGATTACTTTCTGCCATTTCCCTCTATACAAGATGTTTTACTATATGTGTGATTAAAAGGTTTTTTTAATATTATCAACCATATCACGTTGACTTACCTTTCTGAGTGCATTCTAGGAGGATCTTTCCTGTTCGTCTAGTTTGTTGGATATGGCCGGAAACGTTGTTAACAAATAACGACATTTGAGTTGTACCAGGAGTGCTACTTTTGCTTTTCATATATTATTGTTAGGGAATACATCCATAAGTCTCCTAAAGTGCTCTGTATAATTGTCTAAATCAGCGGTGGCTAACCTTTTTTGCAGGTGTGCCAATAAATGGGTACACATTTTTTGGCGGGCCGCTGTCCTACTGCCCCCCCCCCCCCATCTCTTCTTATTCCAATCCCCTCCCCCACTCCTCCTCTCTCACTCAATTCTCATCATCTCTCTAACTCAATCCACCCCCTCTAAGAATTGTACCTTGGGCAGTGGAAGGAGGCTTCCGGTCCCGCGGCAAAGTGGAGCTGGGGCATTGCGGGTGGATGAGGACGTTGGGCCGACTTCTGGCACTGGCTGGGTGCACCGGCGTGGGGTGGAGGCGGTGTTAAGTTAGTAACAGCTTTGTTTGTTATTATTCTTTCATTTTCCTAGTAACATATTACATTTTTTTTTTTTAATTCTTTTAACCTAATTCAGGTGATATTTACTTGCCTAGTCCTGGCACTTTAGGAGATAAAAATAAATTTGGTTTGCGATGGTCAATAAAGAGTTAAAATGCCTATTGTAATATCAATGTTACCCGTAGTTATTGGCTTGTTTGACAACATTTTTTTTCTGCCTCCAAGTGCTGGTAAATTGGGGTTTACTGTTATCTAAACCAGGGTATTTCCATCACCTATAGTAAGACCTAAAGGATGCAGATCCATGGAAAGTGAGGAATAAAACCAGTGATTTTAAGCTCTTGGATCCCCTGGTTACCGAGATACTAACCGGTGAAGTTACCAGGTTTAAATCTCCCTTAATGAGAAACAAAATGGCTGCCAAATATCAGCCGAATAGGGAGATGCGGAAGTATCGGTTGCAGCTCCCCATTGGACAGCCATTTAAATTCCCTTTAAAATCCATGATGTGAGGCCGGTAACTTCACTGCTAAGTATCTCTGGTACTGGAGGTGCAGCGTCTTCTTTTTTCAACTGGGGGTTAGTTAGGGCAGCGGTGCGCAAACTGGGGAGGCGGGAGATTTTTGTAGGGGGACGCGGTGGTTGCAGAGGCCCCGCACTCTTCCCCATGGCATTTAAGTGAAATGCCGGGGGTTGAGCGCGTGAGGCCTCTGCAATTACTTGCTGAGATTCAGACGGCTGCTGACACGTCGCCATGACAATGCAGTGTCACATGACCCCGCGGCGTCAACGCAGGGAACGGCGGTAAGGGGAATCTGTGCTTTAAATCTAACATTGCATGGACCTGACCTCATGGCATAGCATCTGTTTTATGTATTCACAGCATTTTTAAGAGTCCTTGCTTTCCATCATAAACGACACAACAGAAAACTATAAGAAATGTGATTATAGTTATGTAATGGGCTTAACTTTGATGATAAAACTGTAGGAGCTAGAAAAATAATGTGTGTCCTTCTCACCCACTAGGAATAAATGAAAGAGAGCGTACGTGTCTAATGAAAGTTTATCAGCACTATCACCCTTTAGGAATTAATTCATGTTAAGCTTTGTCAGGGCTTGAACAGTTGTGCAGGGACATTCCAATCTAGACATACTGTAAATACCCTTTGTATATTCAGGAAATTCCAAAAAGTAGTAATACAATACAACCAGTTAAATGGGCAGCTTCACTGAACACATTGTATTGGAATTGTAGATCTCCTCCTGGGATCTGAACCTAAAGTGTTACATGCCCACATATATACCCAATAGTGACATTACTAGTCACTATGACTACTAGGGGAGGGGCGTGACATTCTAGTTAGTAGCATTACTTAAATACATCGCTAGGCACCTTCTAGAAGGTGGGTGTGGCTAGGTTATGCCTAGTCATCCAACCCCATGTGAGGCGATACATTGTAGCTGTACCTACAGTTAACCCTCTAGTATTCCCACCAGGGTGCTACTGTACATAGGTAATGTTTATCAGACCTAATATTATATGGTATATATTCTTTAGTGCTTTAAGCATGGGTGTACAATAAATTTTCAATATTTTCTTGCAATGATTACCAAGAGACAGAAATAGCGAACAAAACTTTTATTCACACACAGTTACAGTACATCACTTTGTAACAGCAAGAACTGTGAAAAGAGAAAGTACAGCTCAACCCCCTTATAACGCTGTGCTTGGGGTCCAAAGAATCACATCGCGTTATAAGCGGATCGCATTAGAAATAATGTACAATTGTATGCATTGTACAATAAAGTATTTAAGACACCAATAATCATGTTGTAAAGTATTCATAAATACGAAAATTAGGAGCCACGCTTGCATCGCGGATTCGCGTTGTAACGGATCGCGTTAGTTATAACGGGGTTGAGCTGTAATAGGACATGCTCATTAGGCCCCATTGTGTGTGGCCTGGTTACTGTGACCACTGGGTCAGGAGGTGGAGTAGGGGATTCTACTGAGGGGGTAGATGGAGTGGCCATAATTAATTACCCCCTAATGTTGCCAGTGAGTCGCTGGATGCTGCTGGCATGGTTAACATTGAGGGTGCTCGCAAGCTCTCCATGCCTTTCTGCACTGCCCATGTTAGTTCATTTACGTCACCAGTCAGTTGAGCAATGCTATTGGTGATGGCCCATATTTAAATTTCTTACTGAAACGATTGAAGACATACTAAAGAGCAATGGGATTTGGAAGAAAGAAGATGAAAGTACGGTACCATATTTAATATAGGAGCACATTAATGATATTATTCTATATGTTTTACCCCATAGGATAAAGAACATGTAACAAGAAATTAATCATATAAAACCAAAGGGACAGGAAGATAACAGTCAATATAGACCTCAAAAGTACATTCACTTTTACAGAAAAATGCTATAAATCTCTTTGTGAAGTCCTTTCCATCTTATAATCATTTACTATTTTCCATTTTTCACTGTACTTTATACTGTATTTTACTACTGTATATTATATCTACATTTAATAATAGATACTATAAGGAAGCATGACCAGACTAGATGTTGTCCACCACCCACCCACAACTAGTCATTACTTTATGGGGGTATATATACAACATAAACAAAGAAGCCCAAAGCTGCATCCAATATAACAAAAAAATACACCGTGAAATACCTATATATCTCTTGAAAAAGGGTCATTTAGTTAAACCCTTTGGCCAAAGCATTTTAAGCCTGCAAGCCACATCAAAGTATGACCAAATTTGCAGGTCCTAACACTAACTGATTAAAATTCTTATTTACCTCTATAATTAGAGGAAGAATGATCGCCTTGGATCTGTCCCAACCAGCTCCATGAAAAAGACCTGCTTATTTGGAAAGTGGGGAGGGGAGAGCTTAAACCCTGGGAGGGAGGGAGGGTGTGACTGGGCGCGGCTAAATGTTTACAACAAAAAACAAAGAAGCCCAAAGCTACATCCAATATGACAAAAATACACAGTGAAATACCTATTTATCTCTTGAAAAAGGGTATTTGTTTTTTGTTGTATACATTTAGACACGCCCAGTTGCACTCAATTTGACACTTTTATATAGATAGATAGATGTGGAGGTATCGTTACCGTGTTAGCCGAGCTTTAATAATCAAAAATTAATAGACGATACCGTTCTGTGGCTAACGAAATTCTTTTATTTGTGCGAGCTTTCGAGATACACTGATCTCTTCTTCCGGCGATGGTACATTGAATAAAGCAGCAAGGTTAAACTTAAAAACAGTGCATATACTGTAGGAATGTTATCTGTGACTGAAAACTAACACCCCCCGCCCCCCCTGTGTAGTATGCGATTTATCACTTGAGGTGTTAAATAGTCCCTGAATGTTAGTGATGTAAGAGTGTGTGTGTGTATGTGTGTGTGTAAATATAAATTGGTAAAGAGGCTATAGTGTATACAGCGCTTTACAAAAGGTGTGTGTGGAGTGGGAGTGTATATCAATGGTGTGGGTAGGTGTGGAAATGGAAGAGGCTGTAGCATTACTAAAAGTGTGGTAGATACTATGTGGTCCCTATTGGTATATAGGGATGGAATTACATAAGAGTAATTGTATGTGTAAGAAACAGCTGTGTGTGCATATATATATATAGCGCAGTATGTATGGACATGGCCTTTAGCACTCATGGGAAGAGAGTTCTCTCATGTCAGTAGTGACTCATAAAACTTTGGTCTCGGTTTAGGCCATCGCTAAGTGTCCCGAACAGTTGCATAAACTTGAATTCATGCAACCGTCTCTCTTTCGGTGTTCTAAGATAATCTTTGAGTATGATCACCTTCAGATCGTTCATCTTGTGGCCAGATTCAGAGAAATGTTCGCCGACAGGACTGTCTCTTTTTCCGCGGGTGATGCTGTGGCGATGCAGATTCATTCTCTTGTTTAGCCCTTGTCCCGTCTCACCTATGTAATAGCAGCCCCCTGGGCATTTCATGCACATGATGAGGTACACGACATTGCTGGCGGAACAGATGAACCTTCCTCTGATTTTGTACTCCAGATTCCTGTGTGGTATTTGTATTGTGCCTGCTGTGAGGAGCATTGCGCAGGTTTTGCATCTTGCATCCTCTATAGTCAGTTGTACTGTTGAATACTTTACTCCCCACTTTCCAATTAAGCAGGTCTTTTTCATGGAGCTGGTTGGGACAGATCCAAAGCGATCATTCTTCCTCTAATTATAAAGGTAAATAAGAATTATAATCAGTTAGTGTTAGGACCTGCAAATTTGGTCATGCCTTGATGTGGCTTCCAAGCTTAAACTCTGTGTGTTTATGGGGGTATAGCCAGACGTCCAAATATGTTCACAAGACATCATGTTTATGGAGATCATTTTCATGCCAGTATCAGCCAACATGGACTAGGTATGTACTTATATGTCTAGTGCTCCATACAGTGCACTTCCTATCCCCTTATCTTCATGTTATTGATATTACAGACACACTGTCACACTGGGGATAGCGGATGCTCAGCAATTACATGCCATAGCTGCCTGCACACAGTTTGCCTTAGGTCTAGAAACTCCCAATTCATATCCACAGACCCCACCACAGCAGCACTACCAACTCCAATGGGAAAATGGTGTGTTTGTCCACTATTTATTGTATCTTCAGGCAGTGCGCAGTGATTTCTCACGAGACTTTTCAGTGCATAATTAATTAGTTGCTAGTGCGCAGTGAGTATTGACGGTTTTCACAACATTTGCACAGGTGTGAATATTAGATATTCATCAGTTTTGTAAACAAGTGCAAAGGTTTTGGGAACATGTGTAGACGTTTTTCACATCACTTGTCTGCATTTAGCACATACAGCTTAACCCCGTTATAGCGCGGTCCTCGGGGGCCACCCGCGACCATCGCGTTATAAATGGGGTCGCAGGAAAAAAATGGCCGCCGAAAAAAATTATTTATTTTTAAAGTTTTTTTTTTGTTGTTGTGGTATTCTGTCCGCCGAAGGGGGAAAGCTGAGTACTCTCCCAGTGTTCCCAGACCCGGTGGGACAGCGGCAACAGCACACAGCCCTTACCCGGCATCTGGCAGCTCTTCTCCCTGTCTCTGCTTCCTGCTTCTGCTTCCGTCTTGCGAGAGCAAGCTCCCTTAAAGAGACAGTGTGTGTGTGTGTGTGTGTGTGTGTGTATTTGACTATGTGAGACTGTGTGTGTGTGCAGTGTGCTGTGAGTGTGTGCAGTGTGCTGTGAGTGTATGCAGTGTGCTGTGAATGCATGCTATATAGTGTATATATGTATGCTATATATTGTATATATGCTGTATAGTGTGTGCTATGAGTGTATGCTGTGTGCTGTGCAGTGTGCTGTGCAGTGTGCTGAGTGTGTGCAGTGTGCTGTGTGTGTGTGTGTGTGTGTGTGTGTGTGTGTGTGTGTGTGTGTGTGTGTGTGTGTGTGTGTGCAGTGTGCTGTGTGTGCAGTGTGCTGTCTGTGCAGTGTGCTGTGAGCGTGTGCAGTTTGCTGTGAGTGTGTGCAGTGTGCTGTGAATGTATGCAGTGTGCTGTGAGTGTGCAGTGTGCTGTGAGTGTGTGCAGTGTGCTGTGAGTGTGTGCAGTGTGCTGTGAGTGTGTGCAGTGTGCTGTGAATGTATGCAGAATGCAGTGAGTGTGTGCAAAAAAACCCTTTTTTTAAAAAAATTCGGGGTCCACGCTCAAACCGCATTATAAGCGATCCGCTGTAATAGGCAAAATAAAACATAGCCATGTAGAAAGTTGGAGTGAATAATGTGTGTGCTGTTTTACACACTATCTTACATTTCAGGGAACAAGTTCACTTTTCATGTAGCTACGGATTATTTATTGATAGTCATGGGATTTCCAAAGCGATTTCCAATGACTCTCTATTCTGCTTTCACCTGATTTAAATAATCTTAGCTGGTATATTGAGCCGGACCATTCTCAGACACATGTAAGAAGGGAATATGCTTGCTAATTTTGTTAGGCCCCGATAATCAGAGCTAAGGTCATCAGAGGAGTGGAGCCCACTGTGAGAAAAGACATTCTCAACAATTCCTTTGTGCTTAGGTGCTCTCAGTCAGCTGTGTTGCTAGATCTATGCACACATTATTCATATGTTTCACATATTCACCAAGACCACTAAATATGCATGCAACCACCACAACCATGAAAACAATCTAAATATATTAGGAACTATATTAATATAATGGTGGAGGGAAAAGTAGAGTATAGATGAAGCACTTGGCAACGTACACATGTTGCAGGCGTTATTGCACTTGGCGCGTGGAAGCGGGTGCAAGAACATGGCAGCCCCATCCCTTTTTCACTCACAGCTAATACGATTATAATGGCCTCTGCTCCTGCTGGCTCTGTGTGTGTGTCCTACTGCAATGAGCCAGCGGGAGCAATAACGACTTCTACATCTGTATGTTATTGTAATACGAGTGCAATAGTAAAGTAGTATATAATATCTGTTGTTAGGGAAGAAGTAATGCACTGTGCATATGTATTTGGGGATTGTTATCTCCGATGTTGCGCAAAGAACTCATTCAAGTGAGAAAATGTAATTAAACCTAATATGTATAGAACTGTGTTTTATAAGTGGCCTAATGGTCTTGACTCTTTGTTGTGTTTTTTTAGGTACGGAAACATGTGAGTGACCTGTATGAAGATCTGCGAGATGGACATAATTTAATCTCCCTTTTAGAAGCACTCTCTGGAGACACCCTGGTAAGTCCTTCTTCATTATGTATTATAAGTTAAGAAAATGCAAGGTACACATATGTAGTTTATCAGATTTCAAGAGATTTATTTTGTGAAAAAATGCTGATTTGTGTTTTTTCTTTTCATACCCTACTGTACTTTCTCCTTGTTGCCCTTTGAATACTATGCTACAAAACATATTTTCACATTTTAAAGTACTTTCACGAATTATCCTTGAAGTTAAATCATTAAGCTTTTGGTGCTAGAGGGTCTTATAACAATATCATATCAGAAACACATTTTGTAACAGTTGAGATTCCACCAGGTTCTTTCAACTAGTTCTAGTGACTAGATCAGGTGACTAGATCAGGTGACTAGATCCCCAATAAAATCTGCAATTAAATTAATTTGAATTATTAGTGGCAGTAACATATAAAGTACCTGGAGGAGCTTCAGTTTCCTGTATGTCATTTTTTATCGTCTGATGGGAATGTTGAAACTAGTTTAATAAGGGAAAAAAAACAGAAGATAGCTTTTTAACTGAAGAGCCAAACAAAAGAGACACCTTTTTAACTGATGTGAACTGTTCCAAAAGAAAGATTCGATTAAAATAAAGGTTTCTTTTAATTGTTTATGAAAATGACACTTATATATGCCTTCATTGAAACATCCTGTGTACTGTATATATTTTTGTTTAAACATTTGAATGAGTTAACTCTAGTTCGTATTGCAGTTTCAGAGTTGACTAATAGTGATGTCAAGTGTACGATTTTAATGATATGTTAACTTCTTGGGTGTTAAGAGCCATGATTATTAAGAAGTGCCAGAAGACATTTTATGCTCTGGAAGATGGCTTACAGCTCATTCACGTGAATGGGCCATAAAGGACCTATTTACTAATCGATGTTACTTCATAATTCCACAATACACCTTGTGGGCTAGAAGACACTTGACAGTCACTTGCATGGGCTGTAACGGTCCATACTATATAAACTAAGCTGCACTGGAAGGTGTCTTATTGATTACAGTGGCTTAGTAAATGTGTCCATCAGTGTTACAGTAACTTCTGACTTTCCTATTTGATAATCTTCTATATTAGTGGCCAGTAATGCTTAGCAATGCATTTTCCAACCTAACACAATGCAGTCAAGTGAGCCTGCTTAGAAGTTGAGACACCTCTGGCACCAAAGGGCTCAAAGTCTTTGATGATGGTATCCCAAGTATCATTCATTCCCTGTTTCTGTGGTGAGCATTTCTTCCTCTGCTTGGTATTCCTCCTCTTCATTATGTTCTTTTCATGCTCTTTTCATTTGTGGTCTGTCTTGTGTCTCTGTTGTGCCTTCTTTTTCTGTCTGTTGTGTTCATTAGCCGAGGGAACGAGATTTTTTGAAGACCTTACGGTTGGTGAGTTCATCAGAAGCATGCGAGTATGATCAGCATGAGGATATGGAGGATGAGGATAAGGGGGTAGGTGTGGCCCCCATAACATACTAACATGTTTTTAGCTTTGCGGTATCTGGTAAAGTGGTAAAGTCATAAATATATTTCTGTGTTTTTTTTTTTTTTTTACTAGATATGTAATGCTAACTAAGTGTTTGTCTGTATTACGGAAATATGGGGCTCATGTATCATGCTTTCTTTGTTGCAAACCTTATGCAATGCTGCATTTCATATATAATTTTTTTTTTTTTCAAAGCAATAGGTGTTTTTTTATGTTAAATAAATCTAAGGCAGTTTTTTGCCCAAGGGTTGCATTAAAAGAAATGATAATACTTAACACCCCTTAGTGTTTTGCGAACAATAGAACCATCTACTTCACCTTTAGGTAAGTTGTAGGGTAAGTATTATTTGGAGCTCTATGTGTCGTGATAATCCAAGCTCCAGTAAGATATTGGGGCTCAGAGATAAATGACAGGAGAACAGCCGCCTGCAGGAAACCTGAAGTTTCCCCGACCATTAGCTTGTCTATCGATAGAAGATTTACTCAAATTCCCTTTTGCTGTAAGGTAATGGGAAGTGAGGCAGCTGCAGAATTGTATCTCTCTCTAGACGTTTGATTTGATTACTGTGAGTGCTTCTTTGCAAGTCATTACCCAGAATCCCTTGCTGCAGTGGAAGCACTGTTTGCTAAGCGATGGCAGGAAAAGACAGGGTTGCAGACCTGTCTGAGACATGCAAATGTGACCACAAGTGTTATTTTTATTTGCTGATGTGATTACTGTAAGTCACATACTAAAAACTGTAGTTTGAATTTGCAAGGTATCATTTGCAAGATAATTTCTATGTAACACAAATTCATGTAATCTCTTATGTTTTATGATTTAAGATCTTTGCCCTAAAATCCATAATTACAAATGGCTTTGTGATCAATATCAGGAAATATGACTTAATTTCTGTCTCCAGTGGCTTCCTAAGAAATGAATATGAAAGCAACATAGAAAGAATAATTCTGCTATAAAAACTAGCTTTAAAAATCTTCACAAATATTGTGCTGCTTATTTAAAATAAATAAATAATAATAAAAAAAAAAAATATATATATATACATAATGAATAAAATGGAAATCGCCATGTTAGTCCAGTTGAAGCAACGAATACCTGACAACCCAGGAGTTGGCATCTTCTACATACTGCCCAAAATCCACAAACCAGGAAACCCCGGCAGCCCTATTACAACAGTATTGATACACTCACTGAAAAAATATCAGGCTTAGAGGAGAATATCCTCAACCCTTTAGTCAGAAGCACCAACAGCTTCATACAAGATACCACAGATTTTCTCAATATCCTTAACAACATCAACCAACTACCATCCAACACACTGCTAGTTGCCATGGATGTAGAATCCCTTTACAGTAACATCCACCACAAGGATGGTATTGAGGCATGCCAGCATTTCCTTACAACATCTCCCCTGGATCAGAAATACAGCGCTGATGTAATTACCAAACTGATAGAATACATCCTCACACACAGCTACTTCAGCTTCAACAAGGAAATGTACCTACAACTAATGGGAAATCCAGTGCTGTCATGCACTCAGGCAAACAGCTGAGGGAAATGACACCAAAGTGTCAGTGATCTGACAATGAGGGAACATTTGTCGGGGGGGGGGGGGAGAGGGGCCACAATGGAGGTCAGGGCTCAGGGGCACTAGGCTTGAACCTGTCAGCTCATCCGTCCTGGGTCCCTGCCCTCTTTACTCACGTTCCATTGCGTGCATCCGGATGAAGATAAGCAGATGAATGGAGGTGAAAACCGGCGCCACAGCAATCAGTCAGTCAAAGTCCAAACGAATCCGGTAATACAAAAGGCTTTAATGGTTTAAGACACACACTAGGCAGCAGGATACAGTACATCACCACCTCCTCCTCCTTATTTAAATAAAAAGCCCGCAAACCGGGGCTGATTAGCCCAGTATCAGCTGTGCATAACACACAGGGAATGGCTGTGTTAGAGAAAGAATAGTTAATCAGCAGTGACATCTGGATTGAATCATTAGATTAGCTAATCAGCCCTGGTTCGCGGGCTTTTTTATGTAAATGTTGGGTCATGTTGGCCACCTCCCCTACTCCAAGACGAAGCGCTGTAATAACGTGAAACGCGTAGAGGAGGAGTTGGTAATGTAGCCTGCTGCCTAATGTGTGTCTTATACCATTAAAGCCTTTTGTATTACCGGATTCGTTTGGACTTTGAATGATTGCTGTGGCGCCAGTTTTCACATCCATTCATCGACAACTAATGGGGACTGCAATGGATACCAAGATGGCACCGCAATATGTCAATCTTTTCATGGCAAATCTTGAACAAAGATTCCTAACTACATGCCCCCACAAACCCTACAAATACTGCAGATACCTTGATGACTGTTTATAATATGGAAAGAGGGTGAAGGAAACCTAAAACAATTCCGTGAGTCCCTGAACTCATTCCATCCATCTATTAAACTCAAAATGGATTATTCGGCAAAGCTAGTAAACTTTCTAGAAAAAACAGTAACACTGAAAGATTACAAACTACACACATTTGTATACAAGAAACCAACAGACAGATGCAGTTACCTCCACAACTCCAGCTTTCATCCCACTCATACAAAACAAGGTACAGCTCAACCCCATTATAGCACAATCCGCTACAACGCGGATCCGCTTATAACGCGGTCTAAGCGTGGCTCCGGTTTTTCCCCAAACTTTAATAACACATCACGGTACCTTCTGTGAGATGGTTGGGAGAGAATTCACCAATAGCTAGCACACACACATCTACCTCAGAATAATGCACACTGTCTTATCTTGGTTATTAACAGCATTCAAAATGCAAAGACACAAGACAAGCAATGAGAAGAGGAGACAGTATTTTGTCTAATTTGGACTCCAAAGAGCTGCAGAAACACTGGCTGATTTTCAAAAGGCACAAACTTGTCTCATTTTATAATGTACAGACAGTCACACTTTTCATATACTTGTAAGGTATGTTATCATAGGTTGCAAATAAGCTATTTTATACCAATAAGCACTATACAATTGGATACTAATTGACTCTATACAGTCAAAATACTGTACTAGCAATGCATTTATTTGTGACAAGGTTTGTGGACTTTAAAAAAGCACAATAATTTACAAAGGAAAATAACACACACATACACACACCCCAGTGGGGGGAGGAGAGAGGGGAGCTGGTTCCGGGCTGGGTGACTCACACAGAGACAGCTGACATCCCGCCTTCTCCAGACTGCGTGAGATCCTCCCCCCACCCCCCCTCACGCAGACTCACCAGCTTCTCCTGCACTGCACACAGATGAGCTGCTGCTCCGGGTCATTCTGCACTTCTAGGGAGACTCAATAGACTGTCTGCCTGAGGGGGTGTAATCCCTTTTTCTGCATGTGTAGCTAGGTGTGTCTTCCCTGTTAGCATCTTCTCCTACTGTATGTCTTAAGCGTAAATATAGCTGGTCCATTTGCAAGCCAGTAAGCTGCTTACTAAGAAGAGTCTCTTGTATTGAACCCCACTGTCCTGGGCTGCAACTAACAAGTCCAGCAATGGGTCTGTTTCTGATCTTCCTCTGTGCATACAGCTGTGTAGCAGCCCTGCTGGTACTAAATGGGTTAATCTTTCTATGTTATGCAGCCTTTCTTTGAACTAGTCTATAAATAACACATTTGTCAGGATTTAATTGGGAAAAACCTGAGTGCGAGTCCAGGATAGAGCAATTAGCTACATGCCCTGAAGTCAAGTCCAGCTAATGAGGTAAAGTCTCTTGGTACAAACACACACACACACACACACACACACACACACATACACACATTGACACAGCTGTCTTCAGTTATTGTTTGTTCATGGGTCTTTCTGCCTTAAGTTTTGTCTTCAGCAAGTGAAATGCATGCTCGATCGGGTTGAGATCAGGCGATTGACTCGGCCATTGCAGAATATTCCACTTTTTTGCCTTAAAAAACTTACAGTATGTTTTGGGTCATTGTCCATCTGTAAAGGGAAACGCCGTCCAATCAACTTTGCTGAATTTGGCTGAATCTGAGCAGACAATATATCCCTTTACACTTCAGAATTCATCCGGCTGCTTCTGTCTTCTGTCACATCATCAATAAACACTAGTGACCAAGTGCCAATGTAAGCCATGCATGCCCATGCCATCACACTGCCTCCACCGTGTTTTACAGATGATGTGGTATGCTTCAGATCATGAGCCGTTCCAAGCTTTCTCCATACATTTTTCTTCCCATCATTCTGGTACAGGTTGATCTTAGTTTCATCTTTCCAAAGAATGCTGTTCCAGAACTGGGCCAGCTTTTTTAGATATTGTTTGGCAAAGTTTAATCTGGCCTTTCTATTCTTGAGGCTTATGAATGGTTTGTACCTTGTGGAGAAACCTCAGTATTTGCTCTGTGAAGTCTTCTCTTTATGGTAGACTTAGATAATGATATGCCTACCTCTTGGAGAGTGTTCTTCACTTGGCTGGATGTTGTGAAGGGAGGTTTCTTTACCATGGAAACGATCCTACGATCATCCACCACTGTTGTCTTCCGTGGACGTCCAGGCCTTTTTGTGTTGCAGAGCTCACCAGTGCGTTCTTTTTTTTCTCAGAATGTACCAAACTGTTGATTTTGCCACTCCTAATGTTCCTGCTATCTCTCTGATGGATTTTCTTTTTTTTGCAGCCTAAGGATGCCCTGTTTCACTTGCATTGAGAGCTCCTTTGACTGCATGTTGTGGGTTCACAGCAACAGCTTCCAAATGCGAATGCCAAACCTGGAATCAACTCCAGACCTTTTACCTGCTTAATTGATGATGAAATAACGAAGGAATAGCCCACACCTGTCCATGAAACAGCTTTTGAGTCAATTGTCCAATTACTTTCGGTCCCTTGTTAAAGAGGGGGCTACATATTAAAGAGATGTAATTCCTAAACTCTTCCTCCAATTTGGATGTGAATACCCTCAAATTAAAGCTGATAGACTGCACTTTAAGCCCATATTCATTATTTAACTGTAACTTGAAGTTATTTTGGTACACAGCCAAAATAACAAAACTTGTATCAGTGTCCAATTATTTCTGGACCTAACTGTATATATGGGCTCCATGTAACAATGGATTTTCAGACAAAAGGTGACACGGTGTGCTCATTTGCATGTCATTTCCCAGAATCCCTTGCTGCAGTGGAAGCACTGTATGCTGGGGATAATGGTGAAAGGCAGGGTTGCAGACCTGCCTAACACATGTGAATGTGCTCACAAGTGAACTTTTTATTTGCTACTGTACATGCAATACGGTGGAGGTTTCTTGTTGCCCTTTTCACCCACCATAACTTAAAACGTATATATATATGTTAGCCGAGCTTAATAATCCAAAACAAATAGTCAATACTGTTCTGTTGCTAGCAAAATGCTTTTATTTGTCTGAGCTTTCGAGATAGTGATCTCTTCTTCGGGTGATGTTACAATTGATTAAAGCAAGAAATTTACTTTCAAACAGGACAGCTACTGTAGGAATGTTATCTCAGTAGGTGAAGCCTAACCCTCCCCTCTGTGCATAATGTGATTTATGACTTATGGTGTTAAATGGTCCCTGAATGTTTGTGATGTTTGAGTAAGCATGGGTGTATGTGGGTATGTGTGTATGTGTGTATGTGTGTAAATCTTAAGTTATAAAGCGCCCAAAGTGTATACAGCGCTTTACAAAAGGAGTATGTAGAGGGGGAGTGTTCTTCAGTATTAGGTGATACCTTTTTTATTTGGACTAACAATTTATGTCATAGGACAAGCTTGCAAGAGTTCTCCTCTCTTCCTCAGGTCAGCAATACTGGTTTACAAAGGAATCGATGGCTAAAACAGAGATTCTGCACTATCGCAACTGGACTAACACAGCGATTTCCGTTATATATATATATATATATATATATATATATATATATATATATATATATATATATATACCATTCATTCACTATTTTTAAGTTCTATATTTATATAAACTTAAAAATAGTGAATGAATGGTGTTTTCAGGTTGATGACAGAGTAATAAAGAAAATAATTTCTCCAACTAAGCAGCATCTCTGCTTGATATAAGAGGCTGGTTAATCAGCACTATATACTGCCTATTGAATTACAATATTGTACTTACTGGATTCAGAGGTACAGTAAATACCCCTTAAAATAGCGGGCTGCCTGTGTAGGGATTCTTAAGAAAGTCCTACATCAAACATATGTATGAGAAGGCAGCCAGGATTTCTCTAACCAACCTCTCTTTTGAGAACCTCGTTTATAACCTCAGTAAATAGTGTGTTTGTAATATCTATATTTATTTTGGCAACACAGTGTTATTTATGTGGCTACATATGTAAACCTTGTCAAGGTTATGGCACTAATGTTTAAGAGGCAGTATAAATATCCATATCTTAGCTGTTAAAAAAAACAACTAAAAATGAATTTGCTATTAAAGCATTTTGGCTTTTAAATTGGTGCTAAAAAGAAATTTTCACCCGGTGTCACTTAGTGTTAATATACAGTACCAGTGCATTCATTAGGCTGCATATACTCCTCCTTTATATGGGGAGCACTGCACATGCTCTGCTCAACCAACTGTAGAAGGCAGCCAGAGACTTCATTTTAGGTGCATATAATTGTCTTTTTGAGCGTGTAGCAGGGTTAATGTTGTGATGGCGCTGTGGTTTTGCTGTCAATATATAGTGCCTCTTATCACGTTTGTGGCACTGTTGCTAATTTAGAACACATCCTAACTTCTGTTCCCGAAAGAGTATACTGGGGGGGTAGGGGGGGCACTACATACAAGGGGGTTCTTTGCTGAAGTTTCCCAGCTGCCACACTGGGACAGAACCACTGGAGAGGAATTGCACTGGATTTATCAAAGGGAAAAGTCAAATTGCTTTCAATGCTATTCTTTTTCTTTGGTAAATCAGGCGCTGATATTTGCACAGGGTGCATCCCAGTTTTGCTGCCGGTTGACCCTATTTAATCAAAGCCTGAAAATAAATGTCATATGGAGATGCTGAAGTACCACAGTCAAGCTCGGGGAAAAGCGCCAGTCAGATAGCTAGAAAACTTATCATGGGGCAGCACTTTAAAGTCATTAAATAAAAATGTATTAAACACACACACATGATCAGGCTCAGTGTTTAGGCCTGTCACAGGATACTTCTAGGGACTAAAATCTTGAGCATAATGTTGGTACTTTTTAATATTATTTTTTCCAATTTAAAGTCACGACTAGCTCTTTTACTCGCACCGTTGTTTAGATATTCTGTATAGAAATGCTTTTGGTCAATAGGCCAGGTAGACATTTGATGAAAGAAGTACATAATGTGACTTATTAACAAGGGCTAAGTGAGGCGACAGAATTATAAGTAGACGCCACATTGTTGGATGATCAGCAGTGGTGCTTAATGAAGATAGATAAAGTGAGAATAGTGAGTGAGATAGGGAGAAGGAGCGGCTCAGTGAGTAAAGACACTGACTAGCACTGAGTTTGAAGCAGGGGAGCCTGGTTCAATTCCTGGTATTGGCTCCTCGTGACCTTGGGCAAGTCACTTTATCTCCCTGTGCCTCAGGCACCCCCCCCCCCCCAAAAAAAAAACATAGATTGTAAGCTCCACGGGGCAGGGACCTGTGCCTGCAAAATGTCTCTGTAAAGTGCTACGTAAAAACTAGCAGTGCTATACAAGAACATACTATTATTATTATTAATAAAGGAGAAAGCACTATTGTGCTTTTATGTGTAGTGTTATACTATACAGCAATAAGCTACCCCGATTCTTTCCAATAACATATTTTTCACTGTAGGTGAAGACATCAGTCTTTGTGTTTCTTCTCTTTTGACAATACTGTACATGATATGTTCTGGAAAAAAACAGCAGATAATATATTATTTTTATTGACATGCAGATTCATAATTGTTACTTTTGCTAATTGTGTTAGAAGTAGTATAATGGCTGTGGAACTTTACTTTGTAATTGTTCTTTAAGGATATTACGTGAGAACTGGACTAAAGGTTGTGTTGCTTTGTGGTGTGGGTGTGATCACACTTTCCTATCACAGTTTAGGTAGAATTGGTGGCATACTTCTTTAAACAGCCAAGTATTTCTATTCTTGAATGTAATCCTGCCTCCTGTTGGCAGACATACAGTATTGCATGCCAATTTGGCTATTTTACTTTTTGTTTGTTTTTTGGTTGAAATAAGGTTCTGTGATAAAAAATAAAATGTTACTGGTTTACAAATTTGGGGTGCTTTGTGAAAATAATTCCAAATTTACACATGAGATCTTTTTAAATTTACTCACTGCCTTGGTAATTGAAAACAAAAAGTGAATACAATGGTTAATGTAATAAATATCAAGGAAGAAGAATGTAGTAGTAAATAACTGTGTTAATAAGAAAACATATTGGTGTATATAAAACACAAAATTTTAAGTGCGCACAAAAATAAGAGTATGCCAATATAATTGAGTCCCTAACTGCTGCCACAGAATTCCTAGTCTCACACTAAGACAATTAAATATAACCAAACAAAATGAATAAAGGGCGCAAATAGGAACAAAATCAATGTATAGCAACACTGTATCATCGGAAAGTATCCCTGATGTAACAGAGTCCCAGCTTCTTTTGATCCTGTGGAAAATGAAAGAGGCCACAATAGTGAAGTACTAATAGGCAATTTAAGCGCAGGTAGACAAAAGGCTACTTACAATGTAGTTGACTAAAACAAGCAGTGTGGATGTATGCCCCGGCACAAGCAAACAACTGGCAAATCGGCGTCTCCCTCTCAACTCAGAAGTGTCCGTCTGCATCTGTCTACGGCGTTCATCAGAATAGGTGCATAGACAAGCAAATGCACAATGCGTTTAACCCTACGTGTTTCATTCGTAACATGGGAACTTCATCAGGGGATATTCCCTGATGAAGTTCCCACGTTAGGAACGAAACACATAGGGTTAAACGCATTGTCTATGCACCTATTCTGATAGCACTGCTCTTAGCATATTGCCCGTAGTGTCCTTATCTATAACGATGGAGTCTTACTTACAGTCCTATTGACTGATTCCCATACCGGTGCTTAACGGGATTTGGACATTCTATCGTGGGATTTCGTTGCTGGAGTGGTAGTGCTGCAGATGGACGCCGCAGACGGATGCAGACGGACACTTCTGAGTTGAGAGGGAGATGCTGATTTGCCGGTTGTTTGCTTGTGCGGGGGCATACATCCACACTGCTTGTTTTTGTCAGCTACATTGTAAGTAGCCTTTTACTAATTCACTATGGTGGACTCTTTTATTTTCCACAGGCTCAAAAGAAGGTGGACTCTGTTACATCAGGGATACCTTTCGATGATACATTGTTGCTATACATTGATTATGTTCCTATTTGCGCCCTTTATTCATTTTGTGTGTGTATATATATACACACACACACACACACACACACACACACACACACACACACACACACACACACACACACACACACACACACGCACTCTCTCTGTACAGTATATTATATGCCCCAAGTCACAGTGCAGGATTGTGAAAGGATAATGCTTGAGTGTGTAGTGTTTACACCTACAATAGTGTATAAGCTTGCACATTATCAATATGTTCCCATATTTGTGGATGGTGTTGTGATATACTAAATATAATGTAACCTTGGTTTTATTGCACTGATAACATGTTAAGAAGCCACTCCTCCCTTTTATTTCCTGTGACTCACAGTTACAAAATATACACACACACATATATATATATATATATATATATATATATATATATTAGAAAAAGAAAAGAGAAAAAGCGCCCGATCCTTGTGTAAAATCAGATGAACATTTTAATAAATCATGGACAAGACAAATGCACACTTACAATTTGTCTGATAAAAACAAGCATTTTATGGGACCTGCCCATGCACCAAACGAAGACTCCACAGTCACCTCCGCTCTGCAATCTCACGATTAATTCGTATTCCAGTATTTGAGAACGCCGTTTTCTCCAGGGTGTATATCAACCATCCGTCAGGAGCTTCTCAGCAGCGTGCGTCCGCCATTGCTACCACGCATGTGGTACTGGATACCGGAAGGACTTTGCCTGCGTTTCCTTGGTCTCTCTCTGGTGCTGAAGGCAGGTCAGCCACCGTAGTTGCAATGTAAACCGTCCCTACGCGTTTCTTCCGCCTTTGCGGATTTCATCAGGGGCTTACTGGTGTATCAAGATGTTACATTTATACATTTATTTTCTTGTAGGTGTGTTGGCTTTCTTTTTTCTTTGCATTTGTAGACATTGTAGCTTTAGGGTATAATAAATAATACATTGTATACAGATTTAAATACATTGTATTCAAATATAACCCTATACTGTATCAATCTTGTTTAGGGTTTTGTGCATTATTTTTCTAGTATGAAATAAGTAAAAGAAATATCACTAAAAAGAATAATCTATTTTTCAGGAAAAAAAACCCCATAAAAAGTAATCTTACTCTTAGTTCTAATAGATTTCCATGCATATTAAATTGGTAGTCTCCTTTTCTGCAAGGGTGGTCAGCAGCGCATTATACAATGCATTACTGATCCCTCTGGCTGGAAGAGACTTAACATTTACCCAATGATTACATTGAAGGCTTAAGTAAAATGCAGGTGTAATTCTGGAATATATACTTGTGCACTTTTTTCTCATCATATCTCTTTTCCCTTTTTAGCCACGTGAAAAAGGCAGAATGCGCTTCCATAGGCTGCAGAATGTACAAATTGCACTTGACTATTTGAAAAAACGACAGGTAATATTTCTTTGTTTGCTTCAATAAAATGTTAAAACTTGAAAATGATCGTCTGCAAATGACCCCGAAACATGTGAATCGTGTATCATTTTGTTCTTGTGGGACTGATTACTGAGATACAGTATTTAGATCTGAGTTTCAGTAAGCCACCTGAGGTTTAAGGCACCTCACCGGCTATTTAAGTGAATGGGCCATAAGATGCCTTAATCCTTTGGAGGCCTCAAGATGTCGTCACCATGTCATGGGGTCTGGCACTCCAGGTGCACCATGATGTTCTGGCTACGTCATGCCCTAGGAATGCCTGTTTTTCAGGTTAGATCATGTCCTGCATTCCTAAGGAGCACAGGACACAATCTGTAGTGTAGGGAAGTGGACGAGGATGACTCCACTTAAATTTCTGGGCTACGGGTCGCTGCGGACCCTCTAGTACTCAAAGGCTTAAATGTTAGCACTGTTTACTAAATAGGGGCTTTAGTGGGGAGTGCATTGCATTGTATTGCGTTCCAAGTTCCTTTGAAAGTAGTAATGGGGGGCTAGCATCTTATCAAATTATAGCAATGCCACCTGATTCTCAATCCCTAAGGCCTCGGCCAGGCTCCCTGCTGGCGTGCTCAGCCGCGCGCTGAGCGGGTGCTTTCCCTGGCCTTGCGGTTGCTTACCGCACGCGCTGTCAGCGGGCCATCAGGGGGCTGGCCGGGGGCGGGCCAGTGATGTCACGGAGCCGGTTCGCCCTCATTGGGCGAACCGCTCACGTGACCGGCCTGTCGCGCCGGCAAGCGGGGGAATTTTAAATTCCCCTAAGACCTACACTTCCGCGCGCTTGCGGAAGCGTAGGTGAGCCCCTACTAAAGCCGCTCTAATTGCGGCTGTAGGGGCTCAGTGCTGAGCGGGAGCGCGCGTCAGCGCTCTTCCGCCAGCAAGCAGGGAAGATGGCCAAGGCCTTACTTTCATAAGTCACATTATCTACAGTTATAGGTAGTGGGGCCCAGAAAAGGTGGGGGTTAATAAATCTGCAAGTCTACGGTCTGTAGATTTTCATGGCTGCGCGCCCAAAACACATTAAGTACTGAACTTTACATTTTTGTCAGACAAGGTTATGATTTTATGACACATTATATTCATATTGTTTACTTCTCACACTGCCACACTAAACTCCACTGGTATATAATCTCTGAGACAAATGCATCCTCATTACAGGATGCATTCGTAATAAGATGTTGACTAACTCATGTATTCATAGAAATCAGCATCAACAAGAATGCATTTTCCAGGCAAAAATATATAGGTAAATTACAGGAATGCATAGAGCCAAACAGCTGGACTCCAAAAGACCTGTATATAGGAATAATCCCACAAAATATAACTAGGGTTACACACTTACCAACATTTTCAAATACCAATAAGGGTAACTCTTCCAGATTCACGAAAATAGAGACACACTTTCACTCACGTTAATTCAATTAACTACAGTATGATGACAGTACTGTGAACAAGCCAGTTTGCATTTTAGTGGCAAACCTTTAAGTCTACCAACCAACATTTACACAACCATAATATCCTATACATACATACATAGACCTGCAGTACACAATCATACATACTCACACTCACATCAGCACACAAATACACACACACTAGGGCATATACACTCACCTTAACACGCTCCTGCCTCTCCTCCAGAGTACAGGCTGCTCTCTCAAATCTAATATCATAAGACTGAACCTTTAGAAGAAAGTAAGGCATTGTAAATGCAGTTTTGTGGTTATCCTGATATAGTATAGTAATTGGCCACATTTTTTGTTCATCAGCAAACAGAAGCTGGATTTGCAACAGCTGATGTGGATATTGTACACACGAATACTTCGTTATTATATTTGTATAGACTATTATTTTGTATGTTGCAGGTGAAACTAGTCAATATACGAAATGATGACATAACAGATGGCAATCCCAAATTGACTTTGGGCTTAATATGGACCATCATTCTGCACTTCCAGGTAAAACCTGTCTTTCTTTATATTAGGCTTTCATTTTATTTGATATGTTGGATTAGTGTTTTTCAAAGTGATTGGATTATTATTTGGAAAATGTAAGTATGTTATGTTAGAACTTGACTCAAGTTAGCCAAACATAGGGAAGATACTGTAGGTGGCATTTGTTTTCAATTTGCTGTACATCTTATAGAAATCCCCTAAGTGTTGGCAGTAGATATTACTAGAAGAAAGAAGGGGACTCTATTGAGGCTGCGGCCAATCAAAATTTCACATCTAATGTCGAATTTAAGACTAGTTCATGAACCTCTGGTAGAAATATATGATTTAATTGGGAGATTATATGCCTCAGTAGGCCTCAGAGGCAGAACATGTCAGCTCTGGTAATAATAATTATTTTTTGTTAAAACATGTAATAGCTAAGCCTGTCCCTTATAATTTATTGCCAATTGGTCACCCTACATGTGATCGGTGAAAATTGTTGAAAATGCTAAAAAAACAACCCATGCTGGTGTATACACTCCCCGTGTAAACATTGTTTCATTGAATTGTGTCTATATTTAATTGTTAAGTCAACATCCTGTTTCCTGTCTGATTCGCTTATATATGATGGCAGCCTGACCAGCTGGATATATTTGGATGCCTGATAATGCGTTTCTGTTGTTGTTTGATAAAATAATGGTGTATATAAATAACACTGGTTTCTACTGTTGGGACTCATTGTGCAGATGTAATTTCTGTTAGTTATTCTCATGTTTTTTATTCCAACAACTAAGATGTTATTTTCTTTCAGACAGTGACCCTCAATATTACTTATTTTTTAAAATAAATATAATCAATTCTGTTTTTTTTTATTTTACTGTACATGTAACAATAAAGGAGACCACACAAAGGCTAGTACTTATATTTTTTAAAAGATGGTCTTACTGTTTTACACCACAATGTGTACCTTCTGCTCTCCTTTAGAAAAAGCAGATTATAAATCCTGTGCTCTTATAAGAAGATTTCTAGAAAAAAACTCGGGAAGATATTTTGATATATCCCTTTTCAAAGGAGAGATGGAAAAACAAGTAAGACTACTATTTTAAAGTCCAGAAAGAGTGTGGTGCTCAGAACCATAGAGAACAGATGTATAATAAAAAAAAAACATTTGTAGATTTCACATCAGGAATACCATTTAATTCACTAACAGTATATAAGGCTTGTATGGAAAAAAAGGTAACGCCTGCCTGGAAACCCACAAATACCATCATTTTAGAAGGCTAACACAAGGGAGCGCAAACTTTTTCAGCGGCGCCCCCCTGCTTGCTCCCTCTTGCTCTCGCGCCCCCCTCACCTTGCTCGGTGGCTTCAAATGACTCCACGGGGGTCACGTGACCTCACTCCACATAGCACCGCGGTGTCCCTGCAGTTCTTCAGAATCCCGGTAAGTTAGTTGCAGAGGCCTCACGCGATCCCCCGGCATTTCATTTAAATGCCTGTGGGAAGAGCGTGGGACCTCTGCAACAGCCCGCGCCCCCCAGACAAATCTCCCACCCCCCAGTTTGCTCACGGCTGGGCTAACACATCCAGTGTCCAGATATAGCAGCGTTTAGGACTATATCATCAAATGTCTATACCTTCCCTCAACCATGTAGTAAGCTGTGGAGCGACCACATTGAACTTACTCACATATTGAAAGTTCAAACATCCGTTCTTTAGATCCTTAGGTATTCTGGTATTCTGTGTGCAGCTCGTTCGGTATAGAAGCAGGAAACGGAGGGAAGAATGCGGTGCACTACAGGTCAAGAAATCATGAAAAACATATACAGAGAAGTGCACTCCCATAAAAAATATGAAGCTTTAATAAAAACGGAGGTAACAGCCCACCTACGCGTTTCACGCTGTAGCGTAGCATTGTACACCTTGACAAAACACTTAAGTGTAGGTGGCTGTTACCTCCGATTTTATTAAAGCTTCATATTTTTGATGAGCGTGCACTTCCCTGCATATGTTTTTCATGATTTCTTCACCTGTAGTGCCCCGCATTCTTCACTCCGTTTCCGGCTATTTTAAAAGAGGCTACAGCCTGAAATTCAAGGTGGGGTTCTTTTTCTTAAATGCAAATAAATAAACAAAATCCTGAGTGGACATGTTTGTACCTTAAAGGAAAACAGTTATATTGAGGAGGACCGGCATAGGTTTTAGGGTCTGGTCTAGGCCACTTATACATCATGTGATTTGGAGCAAATCGCTTCATTTCCCCGTGCATTCACTGGACAAAAGGATATCCTTCATATTATAATAATTAGAGGGGTAATAGTAATATTTTAGGTTGAGTTGCATATTAAAAAGTACTCTTTAAGTACAGTGTTGTCGTACTCTGGATTGTTTTTTTCTTGTTGTTGTAAAATACTTGTTTCTATTGTTTTCCAGTGGAGATGCTACCTTGACTTTAAATAAACGTTACTTATCTCTCTAAGGCCGCGCTTATAGTGACGGCGACGCGACGTCGCCTGAAAATATACATTGCCACCGCCACGTGGCTTATAGTGTGCGCAACGGCGACGGAGTGATGGAGCGGAAACTGGAAGCCGGCAAAATTTGATTTTTCAAGGGCGGTTGCGTCACGTGACGGCCCTTGAACAAATCAAATTTCCGGAATCCCGCAACCCCGCCGCCCGGCGAAACATAACTTGCGGCGACAGGTGACGTCACCCGCCGTGTCGCCGTCGCCATCGACGACACTATAGGCACGGCCTAAGGGGTTTATCCATAAAACTGCAAAACCATTAGCAGCCGTCAACAACTTTTCAGTTGAAGAACTATTTACTATTTACATTACTACGGTAATGACTATTTACTGAATAATCCCTTTTTATCTTGCTGGAACCTTATCCATCATTCCCCCACCTCCGTGGACTCCTTGGTCTCCAAATGATGAGCAGTTTTTTCTGAATACTTGCCCAGCAGACACAAAATGGTGGCAGGGTCAGGGTGAGCTTTGGTAGCCAATAGAAAGTTGCAACGGCATCTGTACATAATGTTGCAAATTGCTGTTTGTTACTCTGTAACCAAATTTGTAGTGTTTTTAGGTCAAAACCAGCACAATAAACTACAAATATCTGAGGAACCAGGGTTCAATTAGCTAAAAAAAAAATAATTTGGGGGTGTACGATTAATGCATTCAAACCTTTTTCGTTGTTGCCAACTCTGCTTTATAACAGTTAAACATAATTCCACTAGATGGCACTGTACATTGAATAACTGTTTCCAAAGCCTAGAAAATGGTGGGTGTATGTGTTGCAGATAGGGTGACCAGGTTAGAAACAGGGACACATTATACAATTATTTATAAATCTTATTACATTACTTAAAATAACACTTGAACAAGTGACCACCAGGGGTCACTATAAGCCCTAAAAATTGCACTCTGAGTCACCATATACTGATGTGTATATACTGTAGTAGGAGAGGAAAATATGTATAATAACTAGGACCATAGGAGGGTCCTTAGACCCTAGGCCAGGGGAGCGCGAACTTTTTGTGCTGCGCCCCCCTGTCTCTCTGCCCCCGGCTCTCGCGCCCCCCTGCCTACCTTCAGCCGCGTCAGATGACGCCGCGTGGGCGTGTGACGTCAGCACAGACGGCTGAATCCCAGTAAGTAAACAGTTGCAGGGGCCTCACGCGATCCCCCGGCATTTCATTTAAATGCCTGGGGGAAGAGCGCGGGGCCTCTGCAACTGCCCGCGCCCCCCCAGCACAATCTCCCGCCCCCCCTGGGGATCGCGCCCCCCACTTTGCGCACCGCTGCCCTAGGCAACAGACCCAAAATGTAATTAAAACCAAAATAACAAAATTTTATTAAATCTAACTGTGACAAACGAAACACGAATCAACATGTAGGGAAACAAATACATAGGATATTAAATCCTCGGTGGGAGAGACGGCTCGGGTATGTGAATAAGCTAGTATACAGATACCTAGCTATAAGGGATAAACAATGTCCACAGCGGATAAAAGGTATATGGTAATATGACAATATGTGCCCTTTTAAATAACAACTTGCAATTCCAAAGTTACCGAATGAGTTGTGATTACCATATATTTCGGGCAACATAAGACACATATCGGCGTAATTTCCATGAGCCCAGAATAATAAACACTTATAGTCAATTAAGCAAGAGTGTTACCGTGGCTCACACAGGCATATAGATAGAGTCTCGGGTGTAGAAATATATATCTATTATAGGTACATGCGTCACTAATGTTGAATACCACTACCCGGTGCCTGTATATACTCCTTTGTGGGCGAAAGCAAAGGAGTAACAATGTGTCAGCCGCTATACTACCTTCTCTTCGTATCACATACAAAACAAGTCGTCTCTCCTGGTGCGCGTCATACGTCTGACGTCACCATACCACCCACTCCCTTCTCCCTCCTGTGTTACTACATGGAAGAAAGGACAAACACGGCGACCCACCCTTCTTTACTTACATGTGACACAAATTCTTGACCACAAAGGTTTACGCCACTTCAGTCCTGGGAGAAGTTTTGACAGAAATACAAGATAAATAAGACGCAAAGCATCATCCCTATAATCTGTGTGTCATGTATCTCCTCTCTGACTCCTTCTGTTGGCACTATCTGAATTGTAAGCTGATGCACACAGCGCAAAACATGGAGCAAAGTCCTTAATACATTGACGCAAAAAGCACAAGATGAAAAGGATGCAATTTTCATTCATTTTGCGGCAATTTTGTCTTGATACCATCAACCCCCATGGGATTTCTTACATCAAGCAGTTTCAACAGCAATTTTTAACTGCTTCCTAAAAAAATGAGTTTATGTATTTGTGAGGTGTCCTGGGACACAACCCCAGTGTTACCTCTGGGAGGAAGCTTTAGAATAGAAAAGCGCAGGGGATACTAAACTGTAGTAGTGTTATTTATTTATACAAGATAATAAATATATACGTTTTGCACTCACTGCCAGAGTATGAAATAAAGTCCATGAGTATCCACACAATATCCTCCGCGCACTCTCCATGTGTGCCATTGTTCTCTGCTTGGTTATACACTCGCTTTGCCCACTCCCTTCATACGTGCTGAGGTCACCACATGTGGAACCACCAATAGCAAGCTTCCTTATGCATGCCTTCGCGCTCAGCCAATTCGTTAGGGGATGGCTTGCTAGTTCCCAAATGGCATTTGGGACATAGCAAGCCAACCGCCGACGAAGTGTCCAAGTGCTACATACTGTAGCTCATCTCCACTCTACATATGGTATTCTAGTGATGTGGTCTCCAAAACTATTGACAGTACTAGGTGAGTCAGTCAGCACTCTTTCTGGAGGTGATATTCCTCCCTACTGTATATAGAATATACTGTACATAGAATAACATCCTACTAACCATCTCCACTGCATTTTTTTTCAATGTTTGTAATGTTCAGGTATGATAACCCTGTATATATACACACGTGGCTCGCAAGCTTACAACGCTTTGGCCAAAGGGTTAAACTAAATGACCCTATTTCAAGAGAATATATAAGTATTTTACTGTGTATTTCTGTCATGTTGGATGTAGCATTGGGCTTCTCTGTTGTCTGCTATATACACACATAGAAAGGCACTGTGTTTTTTTTACATTCAGCATTTAACTATACCTGGCAAACACTTGACCATCCTATAAATTCTTTAAATCCTTGCTCACGTTGTCTTATAGTTTTAGATACTTGTGTAATCTGCAAAACAGTATAATTTCCGTCCAGCTATCCTATAAAAATGTCCCAGAAACTTCACTGGTTAGCCTCTCTTGTTCGAGTTAGAGTCCCTTTTCTGCATCCAGTGTTTTTTTTTTTACACGAATAAAAATAACAGTAATCAGCAATAGCTGGGATTATTTTAAAATGGAAAATCCCACACCTTGGTATTAAAAACACTATAATTCATTGTGCATTAGATCAGCATAGCATTAATTTTAGACAATAACTGTGCCATTCATTTGTGATGAGATCAGATGCTGGATAAGGGTTTGGTCCTGCTAGATTCTACATGCTCCGTGACTTAATTGTGGTTTCATAATGGCTCGGGATTAGAAAACAAGACTTTATATCTTGTTTGTGATCTTTTCACTAGATTGTATTGTTGCCAATTTAGGAAGGAAATTCAGATTTGTTAAACCTACTTATATATCTGTTTACCTTGCTTCACTCCAAGTTGCACAGTGTATGAATGTAAATTATCAATGCCAATATCTGCATAGAGTTTGTGCATTTCACGCAACATGAGACTTGCTACAAGGAAGGATCATTTCCTGTAAAGTGCAGAATAGTCTTTCAAATAACACCCCATATAAATAAAATCATTTTCAAGAGAGATAAATAAGAAACAGAATCAAACACAGAATTTCAGAAATGAGCTTCCCTTATTGCATTTGTGGTGTTAATCTGCACGTGTTTATTTTGAAGTGTGCCACACATAATATGGTTGGATAACCTTAAACTGAATAACTAAGGGAATTCTGTGTGGTGTTTTCTGCAAGTATTTCATTCTTAATACATCATGATACTCCCGTTTTCATCTCATTCAGAAAAAGATTCACACTGGGTTCCAACAAAAATTGCTAAGGTTCAACCCAGTCTTATTTCTAAGCAGTATGTCATTAATTTGCCCACGTCATTTGAATGACTCAGTACACAATCAATACACAATCAGTGATAAACTAATCAATATGTGCCTTGAACCTTCTGAACCCCAGTGGCCCTAAAAGCAGAATAGAGAAATACATTACAAATCAAATCTCCCACTTCCCTGTCAGAAAACAAAAAATTATAAATTGTAAGGCCCAATCCAATGGGATCTTTTATTCTTTGGCCCTTGAAGTTAAAACTTAAAATTTCATCATTATTAACCCTTTTCTATTACTTTTAATACAGGCATACCCCGGTTTAAGGACACTCACTTTAAGTAAACTCGCGAGTAAGGACACATCGCCCAATAGGCAAACGCCAGCTCACGCATGCGCCTGTCTGCACGTCCTGAACAGCAATACCGGCTCCCTACCTGTACCGAAGCTGTGCGCAAGCGGGGAGACTATAGAGCTTGTTACACATGTGTTATTTACATCAGTTATGCACGTATATGATGATTGCAGTACAGTACATGCATCAATAAGTGGGGAAAAGGGAGTGCTTCACTTTAAGTACATTTCCGCTTTACATACATGCTCCGGTCCCATTGCGTACGTTAATGCGGTGTATGCCTGTAATATTTCATTTAAATTGGGGTTATAGATACAAAATTTGGCAAACGCATGATACACTTTTAGGTAACATGATATAACTAATACAAAAGGGTTAATAATGATGTTACTCATGATGAAATGTTAGCTTTAAGTGAAATTGGAGGTGCTTTCATCTTGTGTTATTTGTTTTTAGATGTTTAGGTCATTCTTCAGCAGAACACCAGTAAAAGATGATAAAGCATTTCAAGTATATATGTATGTACTGAGTGAGCTTTTCATACCACATGAACCCCTAGGCAGTGTACCTGTAAGCCTCAGAGGCCAGCTACACATAAAGTAGACTGACCAAACCTTACTGGGCACTTGGGCTTCTAAGGAGTGTGGTGTAGAGTTTCTGGTTGTATTTTTGTTGTAGACCTTTTGATACTATACGTTACTGTAATGAAATGTTGTGCACCATATTGCACTAGTGTATGGCACCAATGTGTTGTCCCTTCATTTGGGTGCCATGCTTTTGGGAAGACATTGTGATGGCGAATATTGCTGATTTCTACCACTATCACCCATATACAAATTAGGTCAACCACTGCTCAATTTGTATAAAATAATCTTAGTCAATACCACTATAAATCAGAATGAATGTTGCATGTATCCGGATTATGGATTATGCATTATCTTATGTATAGACCTGTTAGTTATTAAAGGCAGTGGGATAAAGCTGCAGCACGACCTGCCTGTCTCCATGACCACCCCGTGCTTTTCAGTGTAGATATGTGAGAAAGACTTTACATGACCATATTCAATTATACAAGCTGTTATAATGGACCAGCATGGCGATTCCTACTAAATGTAATAATACATGCGCTTTTTGAGAGCTCACACGTCTCTTCTAAGGATTTATTCCTACGTCTTGATCACGTTAACCTTTTCACGACCAGAGGGGCCTGCAACTCATTGCTATGTAAAGCAGTGCGTTGACGTCTTCTGAGGGCCCTGTCGGGGTTAACCTTCGATGAATCTCCGGCACCAAAGCTAGGTCAGTGAAAGTATTTATGTCACCAAGTGCAACGCGTAATTTTCTAAATGCCTTTGTGAAATTCAGAAACTTTGTTACATATTTTAATCTGCTGAGCAGTCAAATAATACACTGACAGCTTGTCTTAATTTTTGTTTAACATTGCACCTGTCTTCACAAAAACATTTACTTTTCAGAGTGCTAGCGGGCATGCTGTGAGGCCTTTTCTTGTTACTTCTTGATCAATTATTTTAGAGACAGGAGAATCGTTCTGATTTTTTATTTTGATTTGATTTTTAGGGAAGAATTTTCGAGCTGTCTCCGTGCCAAGTACTAAATACCTTTCTTTCAGTCACTATATGAGTCACTTTGCAGCCAGGGGGGCCTGATAAAAGCCGGCCCAGGGGATACCGTATTCCAGGGGTTCTCAACTCCAGTCCTTAAGATCCCCCAACAGGTCAGGTTTTCAGGATATCCCTATTTCAGCACAGGTGGCTCAATCAGTAGCTCAGGCTGATTGAGGCACCTGTGCTGAAGCAGGGATATCCTGAAACGCTGACCTGTTGGGGGGGGGGGGGGGGTCTTGAGGACTGGAGCTTAGAACCACTGCCGTATTTAGTGATCAGCAAAGCCTTTGTTATTATTAAAATGTATCTATAGTGTACCGTAGACTAGATAGTGATGGAAACAATCTATATAGTACATGATACAACATAAACATTCAGAACGCAATGTAAGTACCCTACATTTTCATAAGAACTTATTTTATGGCTGGTTGAATCCAAATGGTGAGAGGGTGGGGGGAGGGAAGATGGAAAAGGGTGGCGAAGGTTAAGGAGGTAAGTTGGTTGTTTGCTTTAGGATTGGCAGATGGAATATTTTTTCTGTCAGTGTTGGGTGACAGATGAAGCCAGGAGAAGTTGGTGGGGAGCATGTGTGGGGGTCAAGATGGAGCTGGATAAGATTTCTTGATGTTGTGTCTTCTTTAGTACTGGCATTCCCAAAGTGAGAGCAGCAAGGGCAGAGTTAAAGAGATCTTCTGAAAGTCAGGGCAGCGCAGGACAGCACCAGAGAAAAGCAGAGAGCATACAGTACAAACAATAGTGCAATAATGTATGAGCCCGTTGGTGAAGAAAGTCAGCAGCTCGCAGAGTGACTGCTCACATTTTCAAAATCCCAATCAGGCTGGTAAAATCAGGGTTCCTCCTTGATGGCACATCCACCCCATGGGCAGAGGGAATCTCAGCGACAATGGAAATAAAAGCGTACAATCGGGTAGAGGTACACAATTCTGGCTCCAAGTTGCACGACACTGATGCTTGCAGAGGTGGCCATCTTAGTGGCATTAGTAAAGCATTGCCATGTATTGATTTACTAACGTTAAAGTGCTTCGTGTGCTAACCCATCCAGCCACAACACCCCCCAGCCACCCCTCTCTACCCTGCACTCCCTAAAACCATAAAAAATATACAGATGTTCACTCGGTAATAAAAAAAAAAGACAGTAACAATATTTAAATACATGAATAATCCCCTTTCATTACTATTATTCATGCTTTAAAAAAAAAGACATTTGTATTACTGGGTACGTGAATATTTTTTATGGTTACAAATAAAAACACTATTAGCCACCTTTGGCTTATAGGGATCTTGGGCATTAGTCTAGCGGGGGGCCAGGGTAAGGGATGCAGCCGTAGGGGCGGTGACTGATGGGGTTGTTGTGTTGGGGTTGGTGGTTAGGTCTCCCAGAGAGGGGGAGGGGGGATGAGTTAACCCATTAATTATGCATGGCAATGCTTTACTAGCTACTGAGGTGTGCAACAGAGGTAGGTAGTGTTTTTTTTTTATATGTATTAACCCCTTTTGGTACCTGTGGTATACCTTGGTAACCACCGGCATCAAATGGGTGAATGTTATTTAATCATAGGCTTTTGTAATAATAGACATAACAGAAGCCTATGATAGAAATATGATAGTGATGCGGTATTAATGCATTTAATAATAATAAATAATAATAGCATGTTTTTGTATAGCGCTGCTAGTTATACGCACACAGGTCCCTGCCCCGTGGAGCTTACAATCTATGTTTTTGGTGCCTGAGGCACAGGGAGATAAAGTGACTTGCCCAAGGTCACATGGAGCCAACACTGGGAATTGAACCAGGCTCCCCTGCTTCACACTCTCAGTGCCAGTCAGTGTCTTTTACTCACTGAGCCACTCCCCCTCCCATAATGGCCGTCTTAATTCCTGCATCGCGACTTAGCCCGAATAACGCAGCCGATATTTTATTACTGCAATGTTAATGTATCCCTACTTAACATTGTGGTAATAACGCTGTTTTTTTTTTAGCGGGTTCAATATTAACTCACCTTTACGGAAGTTTGACATATTCGGCCCAAAGTGTTATTTCCTAGCAGTTTTTCCCTGTCCTCTCATCCCAACTTCCAACCTATTTCAGCGTCTGGTTGGATTAAAGCCACGACATACCTAATGTCACATCATTGAAAATAACACAGTTATGCTTCAATAACGTGATGTTAAGGCTATGTAAAGTAGATGTAATTTGGATGTTGTTTTTGCATATAATTAGCTTTGCGGCTACATGGTAACCTCAGGGATCATAAAATCCATTCTTGTCTTAAAGCTATAAGCTCTGATGTAACAGAGCTTTGTGGATCTAGGTCTAAGTTGCCAGTTTTTTTGGAATGGTTTTAATATTTTAAATTAGCTTGATTTGGATGTCTTCAGTGGGCCAGCATGTTTAGAATTGAATTGATTCTAATGTTTCTGTCCTCAGGAACGTTTACACTAAATTGAGGTAGACAGGAGAGCCGGGACAAGTGTCCCGGACCCAGTGGCGGCGGAAGGGTCCAGCCGGTGCTGGAAGTTGGGCCCGGCCAGAGGTTAAGTCCAACTTCTTTGCCCGGCTGACGGTCCTCTTGTTGCTGCTGGGCCCTGGTTCTCCCCAGTTGCGGACCTGCCTCTCCCTCACTCTCTCTGTCTGACTCTGCCCCCGGTGCTTGCTGGGCCTCTCTGATATCGGCGTGCGCCTGAAGCTAGGTCCAGCTTCCGACGCGTAAATGGGGGGAGCTGGGACACAGTGGCTAGGGTTGCCAGGTGGCTTGTCCAAAAATACTGGACACAATGGTGAAAGGTGCGACGCGCGAGAATCGTTGGTGGGGAAGAATGTTATTTATAAATGACCTGACTGTTATGTCATTTTTTTTAAATTTCACACCAAGTATTCACCAATTTGCACCAATTTATATTCTATTTCGTAAAAAATCTGGGGAGGAGTCTTGGGAGGGAGCGCCCTTCCGAGGATTGTTTTAGGAAATAGAATATGAAATGGTGCAAATTGGTGCATGTTTGGAGTGAAATTTAGAACAAATGACGTAATGATCAGATCATTTATAAATAACTGATTTGCAGTCATACTGTGCATGGCGAGCAATACTGATCTTACTGCTCCTTCCAAAAATTCCAAGATTGTTGCACCCCTCCTCATCCTCTCTCTCTCTCCCCCCTTGTGCTCTCACTCTCCTACCCCCCTTCTCCTCTCACCCCTCCATGTCCTCTCACCCCTCCCTTCATCTTCTCTCATCCCCTCCCTTCATCCTCTCTCACCTTCTCCCTTCATCCTCTCACCCCCCACCCCCTCCCTGTCATTATCAGTGCAGTAGCTTTCAAATTTAGACTTCAAAATCCAGCTTTAAATTGCATATTGAATCATGCCATTGAATAAGTAACCTGCTCTGCCTTCTTGGGGATGATCTGTAAGTAAGGGCGCTGCAGAGATTGCAATGCTGCTGTGATGAGAGCTGAGTTATGAAGCCTTTCTGAGAATTTACAATGGGGGTTATTTTTAATAGGCCTTGAAAATGGGAAGACTGTTAGTATAGTAAAAGTAAAGTAAAGGGTGTGAGCAATTAAACAAAGTTGCCAGTACTGTATGTACTGTCTGTCACCACACACACACACACACACACACACTGAGACACACACACACTCACACACTGAGACAGATACACACACTTACACTGAGATACACACACACACTGAGACATTCACTCACACACTCTCACACACACACACTGAGGCACACACATATACAGGCAGGACACAACACAGACAGAAAGACATACACACACACACTGAGATACTCACACACTGAGATACACACAGACAGACAGGCAGATATATATACACACACACACACACACACACACACACACACACACACACACACACACACACACACACACACACACACACACACACACACACACACACACACACACGCAGGACACAGATAGACAGACACACACAGGCAGGACACTGAGACCACACACACAGCCTCACCTCTCTGCTGCATGCTTTTCCTCCACTCTTTTGCCCCACCCCCCAGGCTCCTGCCACCTCCTGATTGGCTGAATTACACAGGAGCAACCAATCAGAAGCTGCCCAGCCCCCTAGCAGCAGCAGCCCTGCTCTATCCCATGTCCGGTATTATCTCTCATATTTTACCGGACAGGGGAACCAAATATCGGCCTGTCTGGTTCAATACGGACACCTGGCAACCATAAGGGCTGGGACCCGCTGCGCCCGGCGGCCGCGTGAGCGTTCCCCAATCCTTCTGAGCCGGTCCCAGTCCCCCCTCGCTGCACGGCTCACTACGCGCTGTGACGCGTCAGCCGCCAGGGCATGCAAGAAAATTGTGATCCCGAGCGGGGACGCGTCACGTGGTGCGCCTATCAGCGGAGGGGGCGGGAGCTGTCAGACAGCTTCCTACACAAGGTAGCGTGTGTGTGTGTATCAGCGTGTGTGAGGAGGGCATTTGTGCGGGAAGGGGGAGGGAGCGGGAGCTGCTTACCTTCCAGCAGCCCACAGCAGCTCCCTCCTGCAGCCCGGGACACCGAGCCCGAGCCCGTGGAGGGAGGGGGGGATAGGGGATGTAGCGGGTCCCTCCGCTCAAACCACGCCCCCCACTCCCACCCCAGCTCCCTACAGACCGCATATCGCGGTCTGTGCCTGTTACCGCGCCGCCTGTCTGCAGTGCGGGCGCGCTGACTGAGGGAGCGGGGCCTTAGCCTAACAGTGGCAATGAGAGGACCGGCAACTGGACAAAGAAGTTGAGCCCAGCCAGAGGTCGGGCCCAACTTCTTTGTTTGGCTGCAAGGCCCCAGCTCTCATTAGCTGCAGGCCTCTCTCACTGTCCCGTGCCAGACCTCTCTCTGAAGTCGGCCCATGCACTGGCTTGTGAGAGAGAGGCCCGGCACGGGACACTGAGGGAGAGAGGCAGACCCGAACAGCATGGAAGAGGGGGAAGCCCGACAAGAGGCTCGCAGCAGCGGTGGGGGGGGGAGGGGGGGGAGCCGGGGCTCCAGAGGCCTGACACCATCTTGAAGATAAGTGTGTTTTGTATGTACACGTATTTGGTGGGTGTGGGGGGGAGGGGTTGTATGTATTTGGGGGGGGGGGGTTTAAAAATATATAGATATTTTGGGGGTTGGAGGGGGTGTTGTATGTATTTGGGGAGTGGGGAGGTTGTATATGTTTGGGGGGGTTGTGTTTGGGGTGGGGTGTTTTTGTTTGTATGTATGTTTGGGGGAGGAGGGTTAATTATTATGGGGGGCTTATGTGTGTCTTGCCAGGGGTGATGGAAATGAGTGTGAGGAGGGGGGATTGAGGGAGCGGGATTGAGTGAGAGGGGGTAATTGATGGAGGGGAGGGAGTGAGGAGAGAGGGGGTTTAATTGAGTGTGAGGAAGAGAGGTGGTAAGAGTGAGATGGGGGGAGAAATACATGGGAAGAGGGGGGGAAATGGAAGGTTTTTTTTTTTGCTCAACATAACAAAAATCAACAGTTTGCAATGCCATTCTTTTTTTTGTGTAACTCACTAAAATCCTTGAGATTTTACTGTTTTACCTTGTTTTTGTGTCTAATTTTCGGGAAGTTCTTCGCAAAATTTACATATTTTAGCCTCAGCTTTCTACCTATTTCGAATTATTTTTTTCTCCTGCCACAATTCAGCCTTACACTGAAGTCAATGAAACGATTTCTCACTTTCCATGCAAGTGAAAATTCACATTTCCTTGTAATTCTGGCCGCGGAATATTTTTTTCTGCACAGCTTTACTGTAAAATAGATTGCATTATATTTTGGCGTATGAAGCTCAGGGAGATAAAGTGGTTAAAGTCATAATTTGTGGACATTGCTATTAGACCACTCCATAAACGGCATGTTTTACAGTATAGATAGAATGTATGTGATTGTCAGCATCATACACTATACATATATTATATTTAAGTCATGTAAAATTGTTTGAATTAAACCATGCCTCCCTTTGATTTCTTGTTAAATTACAATCCATTTAGTAACCATGTACTACAATATTCAGATTCAATTACAACCATTGGTGATAGCTCTGCTAAGCATGTCCAAGTTCCCCCAAATGTTAAATCATTTATCCAGTTTACAGAATCACATTCAGTATGGATTTGATCCACAAACTATTGTTTTCTTTCAATACAAAGATTGTTTGTTTTTTAACACTTTGGGTGCTGAGTCTTCACCGCCTTTGGTGTGGGCGGGGAAAAATAAATATATATATATATATCTCTAAAACAAAAATCGAAAGAATCCGCAGCACTCACTAGTCAGTTTAAATTGTAAAAAAGGGTTTAATTAATCTCACAAGCATCGGGTAAATAGAATAAAGAAGGGAATGATATTTCGGACCTCCCGGTCATTTATCTAGCTTGATAAAGGACCGGGAGGTCCGAAACGTCGCTCCCTTCTTTCTTGTATTCACCCCTGATGCTTGTAAGATGAATGAAACCCTTTTTTACAATTTAAACTGAGTAGTGAGTGCTGCGGATTCTTTGGATCTTTGTTGCTGGATGGTGATCCTGGCTGCACTGTAAGCAGAAGCTCGTGGGGAGCGCAGGTTTCACCATATATATATAGACGGGAGAAATTGGATCTTCTCCCAAGAGGGTTGAGCAGCGAAGTTTGCCATTTTTTCACATATTGAGCACTTTATATTTATCACAATATATTTATTTATATTTATATATATTTATTCATTTATTTATATATCCATTATCTTCACTAGTAGCGCCTCACATTTTTTCGTTTAACACTTTCACTGTAAGCACCCTGATTATAAGATAAGTGATTTGTCCTATGAACATTTTGTGTGTTATATATATATATATATATATATATATATATATATATATATATTTATATATATATATAGTTAAGTTATGGTGAGTAAAAAAAAGTGACAAAAACCCTCCACAGGAAAGCAAATATGCAAATATAGCTGTATGCTCATCTGCATGTCTTAGGCAGGTCTGCAACCCCGCCTTTCCCCATTATCACCCAGCATACAGCACTTCCACTGCAGCAAGGGATTCTGGGAAATGACATGCAAATGAGCACACAGTGCAGTGGAAGTGCTGTATGCTGGGTGATAATGGGGAAAGGCGGGGTTGCAGACCTGCCTAAGACATGCAGATGAGCATACAGCTATATTTGCATATTGGCTTTCCTGTGGAGGGTTTTTGTCACTTTTTTTACTCACCATAACTTAACTCAGTATTATGGTTTAGCCTATCCCATAGCCTCTCTTGCATTCCCAGTAAATCCAACCCCACACTGATGAGACCCATCAAGGTCGAAACAGCTGTCTGTGGGTGGTTTTCTGGGTATGCACCTTAATCCTGGCTGTGCTCAAAGCTGTGACCATGCAGCAAGCTTAAGCCTATAGGGAACCATGTTAAAAATGGTTATTGAGGCAAAAAGTGACACTGTGTGCTCATTTGCATGTCATTTCCCAGAATCCCTTGCTGCAGTGGAAGTGCTGTATGCTGGGTGATAATGGGGAAAGGCGGGGTTGCAGACCTGCCTAAGACATGCAGATGAGCATACAGCTATATTTGCATATATATATATATATATATATATATAAATATAAATAAAATGCAGGTAATAGTGGCTCTCCACTAAAGTTAAATGAACAGCCTGGGCACAGACTCAAGCAAGAAAGGAAGCAGGCACACCAGGTCTTGGAGAAACAATATCCAATTTATCTAAACATGTCAACGTTTCTACTCTCTCTGGAGCCTTTATCTAGACCTGGTGTGCATGCTTCTATATACAGTGACGAGAAAAAGTTTGTGAGCCCCAATGATCGTTACGGAAATTACATAGTTTCCCCATGATAACCTTCTTTAATAAAAAACAGTATTTTCTTAAATATCCAATAGGGTTTATATTAACCAATTCCATGTCTTTTGAAACCAAATGATGTATGAATTAGACAAACAATAATTAAGCATCAGGGTGTGTGCAAAAGTATGTGAAACCATGGTTTTATCAGCTAAATTAAAGGAGATTAAATAATTAGATAGATCATCAGGGGTGAGTTTGGAAGGACCCACCCAATATAAAGATCAGAAACTTGGTGAGTTTGGTCTTCACCATACAGGTGTGTGGAAACACCTCATGCCACGATCAAAATAAATCTCTGAGAACTTCAGAAAAGCCGTTATTGATGCTCATCAGTCTTAAAAGGGTTAGAAAACCATTTCTATGGATTTCAGGCTCCACCAATCCACTATCAGACAAATGGAGAAAGTTCAAGACCACGATCACTCTACCCAGGAGCAGTCGTCCTACCACAATCTCTCCAAGAACACACCTGCAAATCATACACGAAGTCACAAAGAAGCATCCTAGGATATGCAGGCCACTCCCGCCTTGGCTAATTTAAGTGACTCAACTATTAGAAAAAGACCGAACCAGAATGGTGTTCATGGAAGGATAGCAAGGAGAAAACCGCTGCTCTCTAAAAAGAACATTACTGCCTGTCTGAAGTTCACCAAATAGCACATAGATGATCCACAAGACTTCTATAACAATGTTCTCTGGACTGACAAGTCAAAGGTAGAACTTTTTGACCTCAATGAATAATGCTATTTTGTCGAACACCAAACATTGCGTTCGAACAGAAAAACCTCATCCCAACCGTCAAGCATGGTGGTGGGAGTGTGATGATTTGGGGCTACTTTGCTGCCTCAGGAACTGGGTGGCCATCATTAACACAACCATGAATTCTGCATTGTATCAGAAATTTCTAGAATAGAATGTCAGGCCATCCATCCATGAGCTGAAGCTGTACCGAAAGTGGGCCATGCAGCAAAACAATGATCCTAA